>NC_090929.1:575828875-576128875 GCF_040938575.1 Ambystoma mexicanum
GAGTACCAGACACCGGCGGACGGCTTCTACAGCCGCCAGTTGCTTCTCCGCGTGAACAACGTTACCACCCTGACCATTTTATGGGACGATCGCCAAGTACAAGTATGCCCTTACGCGGTACTAACGGTTAGATGCAACATACCTACCATTGTGGTGGCCTAGCGCCTCGTTGTTGGAACAGCCATGCGATTATCAGTGCGACAGAAGAGCTTATTTTTATCGTAAACCAACACCCTGTGTACTGCACACGAACATCGCTTCCCTCAAGACGAACTAATTTGGATCGAGAGCAAAGAAAAATGCAAATCGCTGAATATTCTCTAAACATTTGATGTCCAATAAACGTACTTTGCCAAATGTACAATCTTGCCGTTTGCTTTTAAACCACGGTTTCACATTCCGAATTGTGGTGCTGTATTGTGAGATGCTCTAAGACCCTGTGTACAGCAAAGGACCATCGCGTTCCTCAATACGAACTTTTTGGAACATGAGCAAATAAAAATGCAAATCGCTGAATATTCTCTAAACATTTGATGTCAAATAAATGTACTTTACCACATTTACAATCTTGCGGTTTGATTTCAAAGTACAGTTTCATATTCCGAATTGTGGTGCGCTGTATTGTGAGCTGATCTGTGTTGATTTCCGGGGTCTGTGTGGAGTCGCGTAGAAGACGCCTGGGCGCGTTTGCCTACGCAGCACAGTCACGTCACGGATAGAGGCGGGGAATATGAATGTTTTGATAAAGTCTGTTTCAGGGGCGGGGGATTTGATTTAGTGCCGCAAAGGCAGGTGAGCCAGGTCGATGCGGCGGAATGATAGGATTATCACAAAATGGAGGCTGATTTCGAGTGCGATAAGGGGCGAAAAGTCGGGTAAGGTCCATAGGAAAGTTTCCTACGATCTACCGATTTATGCTTACAAACACATGGCCGACCCGTAGGGACAATAAAAAAAAAGTCCCGGAACTCTCCTTTAAAATACTAGCTTTAAAGGGCAAACTTGTCTGTGCTCCATGATTTAACCCCCACAAAAACTGCAACAAACATCAAAACGTACATGGCAGCCACATAAATATGCAGCAATGAGAGTAGGTCCTTGCAATTCTCCATCCACTTGATTGTAGACGTGCGTTTGCTTTTAACCACGTTAGAGTTATTCCTTCATATGTGTGTCCTCGGGGAAGCAGGAGAATAATTAATAGCCACTACAATATTCACTTTAATTTGCAGTAATTCATTTGATGAATCCGCCTTTCAGTTTTTACTTATTGACTGAGTGTGTGCTTATGTATTTCTCCTGACTCATGTGCTACATCTTAATGTACTGATGTAAAATGATGATGGAACATCCATGCCTTGAGTCATTATACTTGCCATTTCAATAAGTGGAAGAGGCGTGGATGATCTTCCCACCTTATGCCGAGCCACTAAAAGCCCCTTCTACGTAGTGCACTCTGAGAATGCTTATATGCACACATGTGTTGCATGTATTGTGGGAGGTACACACTGCAATCCCTCATGTTGCACAGCTAGGCCTCTCATGCATGTGTACGTTTAGGACGTGCAACTAGAATGTTCAATGGCAACGGTGTGATGGGGGCCTGCTGACTTATGCTGGGCCTCAGGCTGTTCTTTGTAGTGACCTGACTGGCAACAGTCAGACCAGGTAAAAGGAAAGTCACGATCAAGGGCCTTGCATTTCTGAGCATGGGACTATCCAGCATTGCAAGAGTGGGGAGGACGAGCCACGAAAAGTCCTGCTACTTTTCCCCCAAATGCAGTGCAAGCAATTGCATACGGCATCATTTTCACCCACTAAATCAACTTTGTTGATAGCATTAGTGGGAGATGGCATTTTAACACATACACATAACAACAACAAACAAATAAACTGCAGAACCATTACGGATGCTGAAAACTCATCTATTAGAGCAAACCTGCTAATTTGCGTATGGATTGCACCAACAGACGTGAGTTCACAGAAAAGGCCATTGCAAAAAGCATCATCAGTCTTTGATACTTAGAGGCACCATGGACGTGACGTTAGAATAAGGTGCCATAAGTAAGCCAAGTGACAAATAACTTTGTGTGTGCAAAATACCTAAATTGCACTATTATTACATAAGGAGCAACTCTTCAGTATTTAGGCTTTTTTTATAATAGCGTGATATATTAACATAAGCTATGAAGTGAGCAGCTAAGACACAGTGTGATTAAATGATTTGTCCAGGATCATACACTTTGGTTAAATGGTGAAACCAGGATGTGCACAACTTAAGCAACTGGTCACATCTTCCCAGGTTTAGTTGATATTTATTAAGGTTATGCTTTGCATTTCATGTGCTTAAATAAACTGTATTTATAGAAATGCCTTGGAAGCAAACCACATTTCATAATAATCTAGCCTTTCATGATAAACTAACTTTAAACTATATACATCGTCATAAAAATATGTTGAGCAATAAGAGTATAGCTTTAGTTTTATTCTCCCCATCCGGCATGCAAAGTCAAGATAGAATGAATGTCTATAAAGCCTAACATATCGCCCTTTGGTTTTGGATTTGTTAGGCTCACATCAATGCTATAATGTATTCACTCTTCTCGCTTCTGATCACCCCCCTTTCACATTTCCTAAGGGACAAAAGTCCCTGCTAATAGTCCCCCCTCCCTTCCGTCAGTGCCTAATGACTCCCATTTTATGATGCTCTGTTAGCACAGAGCAACGTGTCACACCCTCAGGAGAGCCGCTTTGCTGCCCTGAGCTCTGCTGGACATTGTCCTTGCAGAGGGACACCTCTCCCGTTCGGCACCCTCATTGACAAATGATGTGCCAAATGTGAAAAATGTCCTGCTGCTAGGACAATGAGGGTGCTGAGCAGGAACACCTCCTGCTTTACACCCTCATTGTCCTGCCAGTGGGACACCTTTCCTGTTCGGCACACTCATTTTTAATGAGGGTGCCGAACAAGAGAGGAGTCGCAGTCCCAAATGTCCAGGTCGGCTAGTGAAAGAGACACTGAGGGGGCAAGCTTCCTCTCCTGACACCCAGCTCAGTACGCCACTGTTTCTGAGCATGTTTCTCCTTGAAGCAGAATCGCGCTCTGACACATGCAAGACTCTGTCACGCACCTTCAGACGAAATGTGCATCAGGAGCCAGATTACAAAAACGTTCCACTGGTGCCAGTGCAGTTTTGCTCGGTATTGGCATAAGGCTACAGTTTGCCCATCAACATATTATGGTTACTCACAATAGTACCTGCAACTTTAAACCCCCTACAGCATTCAAGTAAAACACAGTCCACAAATAAAAAAATCTATTTTTGGCTTTACAACACCATTTTATTTAACATGGTGACACCCCAAGATTCCATCAAATGATTCCAGGCCAACCCTTGAAGCACTTTCTTAGAGGTAGGACACATCACAAACAATCTGTCCTCATCCTCTTCAATGCTGGGATCTAAACAGGTAGAGCTTGAATCGCCTGCCACTATTATTCATTTATTCCCCTCCACGTCAAGTCAATCCAAGACCTAGGTATCAAGCTTAGCTAAGAAATCAGACAGAGGGGCAATTCCCTCATGCCAATACATGTTTAAAATTAGGCAACGGGTGGCCTTGCCCTCTGCTATTAAAGGGGTCACCAACCTCTTGGCACCTGTCTGGATTATCAATTTGTTTTAGCATAAGTACAGGAGGCTACACTTAATAGCAATCAAGAGACCCTGCCAAAGGGCGTCCTCCTTGGCGGATCATGGCAATTTGAGAAAATGCCTTATAGCTGTCAAATGCAGGATTATTCAAAAGCCAAGGTTCTTGTAAGAGAATAATACTGAAATCCTTTAAATAATTCCCCAGATCAGGATTTGTGAATACATTGCGATTTCCCCTATAATTCCAAGAAATCAAGTTCAATTTATCACCAGAACTGGGAGTGTCAAAGACAATCAGCCTCACCCCTATTGTTAAAAGAACGCCCGATCTAAGACCAGTCAATTTCGCCCCTTTGCGTCGGAATACCAGTTGGATCCCATGAGACCTAGCGCCTTGCGTACACCCTCACTCCTTTTATTGAGGGTAATAAGTGCATCCCTGCATTCCCAATCCTGTTTACCTATCCCCAAATTGTGGGATTCCTTCCCACTAAGGGAACAGGATGAGACCAAAATTCCAAATTGAGTGAGTGTTTCAACCTCAAATAGAATTATCGAATCTTCGATCCCTGATACTGTTTCTAGCCTTACTAAATCAACTCTATTATTGTCCACAAATCTATCCTCTCCAAATCCCTAGATGTAATTGGGGTCTCAGCTTGTGCAGTTCAATGAATAAGACCAGGATATTATTTCTATTTAGCGGAAAAGAGCCTCCACCCTTCACAGCAAATTCAAACAATAGATTATTCGGCCCACATCCTTATAAAGAGGTAACCCTTTTGCCTGATCTATTTTTGTCAGGCGGATCACTAACCATTATACAATCCGTTCCACCTGACTGGGCTCACGGGTCTTCCGAACGAACTCCCCTTAGGACAGTGAATACCTTGGTCTTATCCTAACGCATGGCGGCTGGACCCTGTTGGTCAAAACAATGTGCTACCCACGATGGACATTGTTTCGGGTTGTCAGAATCATCTGACCTTCCCCCTCTCTCCCTATTAAACCCATTTGATGATTCTCTAGGGAGGGAGGTGACATTAATTGCTGTGTGGGGAATGGGCAGACCCTGTGGGAGGAGCAACCCTCCAAAGGGTCCAACGACCCTCCTACCTTTCCAACCACTTCCACTGTGTCTATGGGTATGGACACATCAATGCTCTCCTGACCCCCAATCGCCCCTCATTGCACACATTCACCCTCCACACTGCCCTCATAGGATCCTCTATCAGCACTTTACTTGACTCTTTAAAATCTGAGCCAGACCTGCTTGTAGCTTCTACCCGTTTAAGTGAATCATAGAACCACTCTCTCTCTCAGGTACTTGCTCCAGGGGCTCCGCGATCACCTTTGGTCAAATATATTTCTATGAACTGCCATAGTTTCCCCAGGTAAACTCAAATTCCTAAGTTGTTTTCTACATGAGTTTAAATTACCTTTCTTCAAATTCACGTGCTTCTTCTTCTTATGTTGTTCCCCCTTTTCTGGGAGGCCAGGGGTTCGGAGAAACCTGGATCTACTCAAATCGTTTGTGTTTCAGTGATATCGATCATATCAAACATAGATGGTATACAAGGCTCCTTCTGAGCATCAGTCCCCTCTTTCACCGGAGGACCCAGGACCTCTTGTACCCCTCTTTGTATCCGTTCCACCTCCACTATAACAGGGTAATCTGGACAATTCATCATGTCAGTGAAGTTGGGACTCACAGCGGCTGCATGAACAAATTCCTATCATTGGAGGACAAAGCCTTCTCCGGGATATCAGGGGCCAAGGGATTGATTCACTCCCAAGAGCTGAGACCTTCTCAACCCTTTTTTCATAAAGCATCACAAAATAAGTTCATACCCATTAAGTGCCATGATGGCGGATGTATTTTGGTCAGCCCCTTGTGAGGTGTGTAGCGTGGAGTGACCTCTCCATTGGGTACAGGCTGGTGAAGACATGGAGGAGCTGTCACTTCCACTATCACTATCACTTTCCTCCATGACCCACTCCTTAAAAATGGGCTTAGTGACAATGTAATGATCGCTTACATGATCAGAGATCTGGCTTCAATTTAAATGCAGTATATCTGCATCCACCATTGAGGCCAAAAAAGCTGCAATTTCTTTAGATAGAATCTAGTTCATTGGTTTCACAGTCCCCACAATAGTGGCAGGAATACATTCCTCCCTGGTGAGGCCAGCAGTGGGAGGGATCTTGCAATCTCTAGTTGCTGTACTCTCTTGTTACTCCGCAAGTAGTATATATGAGTATACCATCAACCGGCTTCAATCTGAAAAATCATCACTATGGCGAGGTAATTCCATAAAGGACTGACCAACTACTTGTTCCAAGTACTGCAAGTGGGAATTACCATTTCCCCAAGGAAAGTCTGTAGCTTTAAGTTCAACAGAATGCAGCCACGATTTCAATCATTCACTTAAGTGATGTGAGCAATAATATGCTCACCACTCGCTGACAAACATTTCCTTCTGCCTTGCCTCTACCAGGGCCTGTGCTGCAAACCATAGTGCTAACTGCACTCACCAGCACTCTGTGAGAATTATTACTATAGCAGGGACACTTCCTTGCCACTCCAATATTCAAAGGTTACCAAAAGTACCACAGATATGTATGAGTTTCAGCACCCCATTTCAAGGAGTTCAAGGTTAGCCAAGGGTGCCACAGTTGGTTTAGGAGTTATATCACCTCATTGTTATGCACTATCAGAGCTCACAGCTCACCTCCATGGAAGTAAGTGCCTTACTGCTTGGAGTCCATCACATGCATGATGCCACCTCACATCACCAATGGCGGTTCTCCAACACCACCCAATTGCTGCCAGGCGGCATCAGGCTGAATCCAGGGCCAGAGCCGAGGCCACAGTCCAATTACCACCAGGAACATCAAAAACACAGAGAGAACCGAACAGTGAGGAGCCTGTTAGCCTGTTTGAGGAAAGGACCTTGCTACGACTGTTGTGCTTGTGCTTGGGACAGAGCGCTTGCATTTTACAAAGTTTCCTTTGCAGAGTGTCCTATACCTTCAGTGCACTTTTTCACCAGGACCAAGTTTGCTCTAGCGCTAATATGGAAAGATATTACAACTTGGCATACTTTGCCCTGGTGCAAAAATGCATTGAATGAATACAGTTTTTGCACTAGGTAAGTTGTTTGTTTAATGCTAATACCAAGCATAATTGCACTTGCAGTGATGCAGCGTTTCTGTAATCTGGCCCCTGGAGTGCTGGGCTGGAGTATTTCACAAGGTGCAAATGCCCATATCGGATAGGCCCAAATGTGTCAGCTTGTTTTCAGAATTTTTCCCAATAATTAAGAAATGCAATTTCATGAAAAAAGGAGGTTCTGCTCTTTTTCAAATTGTTTGCGGTATTATCGCTTGAATGCCTTTTTACAATGCTTATCTGAAGTCTAGTTAAATTACAGTTATGATCACCATCACAAGCTGGATAAATCCAGGCCATTCATCATGCGCCACACGTGGTTCAAAGCGGCACAATGGACGCCAAATTCAGACAATTTAGTGTAATATATGGCCTTTCATTGTAACATTTTATAAATTATGAACACATAATAAGAAGCAAGACGTTTTCAGATGAAGCTTTTCTGGGAACATTAGACCTAACGAGATGAGACTAGAACATAGAAACAGTGGGCCTCATTACGAGTCCGGCGGTCACCGCGGTGGTAAAACCGTCTGGTTACTGCCGGACTCGTATTACCATTCCGCCTCCGTGACTCCCGGAATTACCAAGGCATTACAGCCCCGGTGTCCCGGGAGTCACGGAGGCGGAATGGTGTTAATCCCCATTCCCATTGGACTCAATGGGAATGGAGAAGTGGAAACACTGGCACCATCTCGTGATGGTGCTGGTGTTTTCCACATCCGCCTGCAGGCGGGCGGTGTTAAACCCGCCAGGTCAGACCTGGCGGGAAGGTCACCTCCCGCCTGCAGGACTCGGGATCGGGCGGTCCGGAATTAACAGTGGTGGCGGGTTTACCGCCACTGTTAATTCCGGACTGCCCGACCCGTAATGAGGACCAGTGTCTGTAATTTATACAAAAATAAAAAGAACCTTGTTTCAAAAAAGTATTAAGGACTGCACGAAAGTCCCTCCCAGCTAAACTTTTGTGATAATGCATTTTTATATTTAGAATTTGCTAAGGATGTCTGTGCATGTGCCCAGCTATCCTCACCCTGGGAGCAGGATTCTCCTATTTTATAATTCTGCAATCAATGATCTCCAGAAACAAGAAGCAGACCCCAAAAGAAGGTTGTTTTTTTACAGCCATCTTATCCCCACATTTAATATCTGTGGCTGTCTGAGTATATATGGCTCATGTTACATACACTTTAATGTTAGGGTGAGTGTGATAATAAAAATGGAGCACTCAGCCCATGTACATCATGTATTTAATGATTCAAGCATGTAATCCTTCTACACACTAACGTATTTGTCAAATAGAACAATCTGTGGTCATTCTTATTTTCCCAAAATGCCTTTTGGTTTTATGTAAGCGATTAGCGCCCTTACCCATTCTGACAAGAGTATTCCAAAATAGTATAATACAAGTGTACCAGAATATCCAGTTTTGAATGCTCAACTTCTATTAGAAAATAATGTAGTTTAGTACCCGTCAGCCGCGTGGCTTATGCATCCCAGCCAATGAGGAGACTCGGAATGGGGGCTTTACCACATGGTAAAGTCCCCCTTAGAGCCTCTTCAGAGCAGGAGGCCACCATCTTTCTGCCGTCAAATCCTCTGGTAAGTGCTCCCCTGAGCTGTGCGTCCCATGCCCCCCGCCCAAGACCCCTTTTTTGCATATTTTGCCCCCTTCCGGCCCCACCCTAGTTCCACACTTACCTTCTGCAGCCTGGTCCCTCACCAGCACATGGAACAGCACTGTTCCTGGCGTGCCGCTGCAGCTCTGTGAACGGCCGCCATGGAACAGGAGAAGGGTCTACGTGTAGTCCCTTCTCCCGGGTCCATGGCAGACATCTTTCTTTTTTTCAGTTATGAAACGCTGACGGCATTTCACAAATTACCTAAAGAATATATTAGTACCCCTGTCCAACGGTCTAGTGTACTAATAGCAATAATCCCCGAGCTGGGGGGGGGGCATTACCGCTTCAGGTAATGCCATGGGCCCACCACTGAGCAAAGGTTATTGCTTAATGATTGTTCAAGGTTTAGATAATATGCTATGCTCAGTAAGTCAGTTCTTGTTTAAACTCCAATCTATACTGGAAGCGGTCATTAGAAATGAGCACTGTGAAATTTTAAAAAGAGCACGTTTCTCAATATGATTGCATGATTTTCTTTTTTATTTGCTTCTTGTACCAAGAACAGACATCATTTTGTTCCTCAAAATGTCCTTCCTTCTCGAAAAAGTGCACACTCGCAATCAAACTAATTATCTGTTTCTTTTGTGAGCAGTGCTCAGGGGGAATTAAGGCAATGTGTCATTTTGCAAGCCGGTCCCTGATTGGTACATAGTTCTGGTGAACGTATCCATTTGTTACAGTATACACAAATACTAATAACAAAAAATAGAAAATAAACATGGCAGAAATACCAGTAAAATCATTGCCTTACAGGAAAGCGCAGAATGCAAACTGCCAAGAGGCAGATATTGGAATCAACACAACCATAGAATGCAAAGAAAGTCCTGAATACCATGTTTTGGGGTGGACTCAATCCATATCCTCAACCTATGAGTGAGCAGGTTCGGCCCCTTCTGCATAATAAAGAAACATCTTCCATTCCTGTTGCAGATGTAATTATGTTTCAGAAGAAAATAAGTATGATCATCGGATATCAGTGAATATGCATGCACATAATAATTTGATATAATTTTTTAGCAGGTTTGATGTGATTCTATTACAGGAGACCTTGTTACTAGGCATACCATTCTTAGACAGCTATGCTTTGCATGCTAAACCCGCAACTAAAAGTAATAAGGGAAATAAGGGAAAGAATTCAGGGGCCCTCTGTGTATCGATGTCTCTAACCCCGGAATTCAATGCTAGATTGGGAAATCGTCCCCCAGAGGTTTCCCATGATGACCACAAGGAGACAAGCTTTTGGGTGTGAGTCAAAGCTTTGAATCATAGTACAAGGTTGGATTACGCAGACCCTGCAATATTTAGAAGTAAACGTTGCAAATCGACCATTGATTAATTTGGAGGGGGCAGACTGACTCCAGGTAAATGATATGCTAGTTATAGATAAGTGTGAGAGTGATCACCTACCTGTCCACATCATAATTGGCTATGGCTTTGCTGACACTACTTTATCTCTTGTGCTGGGAGATCCTGAAAAACAGCTGGTGACAAATAATGGGAGGACTATTAGATGGATAACAGTAGTTACAGATACAATTATTAGAGGCATAGTTAGACTGTCCGATGAATGAATATACATACATAGAAATGCATATTTCTAGAGTAGGCAATGTGAGTGATATTTTGCACATTTAGCAACAGAATTAAGCTCCTTTTGTCAACTGTAAGCAGGAGTGGACTCAGTACCGAAAGAGGATCTGGAAATAATGTTCAATGTGGCCCCATATTATACATTTCCAACAAGCACATTTGTTTTCCCATAAGAACATTTCCAAATAAAATGGGTTCCCACATAAAAGAGGTACAGGGTGCAGAGGCTTACAAGGAAATCTCCAGAGTTCCCTATGGGCCAGTCCAGCCGTGACTGTAAGTAGTCTTAATAGGTGCCAGAAGATAATACAACATATAGATTGATCAACCAAGACTCCAAGGCCATGAGGATCGCACCTGTGGGTGCCTCTAAGCATCCAGATGTAAAGGTAGACTCTGTTTCAGTTAGGAGAGCTGTGTACAAGTGTGTTTGTGGCAAAGAAAAGAAAAACAGATATTAATGTCTAGTCAGATGTGGAGGAAGCTGTAAGAGGATTCAATTCAACACTACAGCTAAGTCAATGCCTAGTCTGGGATACTGAATGGAAACCCTTATTGATATATCTTTATGTCCAGTTCATGCGTTCTGGATGACTACCCCTATATAACACCCCTCTCTTGGAATCCCCCTGACCCCACTGAGCCAAGAAGTAGTTCTGTTTTGAAAGTTTAAAAGGTTTATTTGATCATTTAAACAATAGATATATATATCACACTTTATAATAATTAATAATTGGATATCACACTTAATCTGAGCAGTAATCAATAATGGATAGTCTGGCACTCGCACACTTGTGAATAGGAACAGAAGAATAAGGTGGCAGAGAATGCTTTATATAAGTTCAGATGGATGTAATGTTGAATGAAATGCAATACAGAAAATACTCAATATGATTTCAACAAAACAATGTAATCACTTTTCTCTGGCAATCCCCTCCCCCCTTTTATGCAATGCAAGGAAATGGAAGGAAAGCACACAGTTCTCAGAAATGCAATCAAATGTAATTCAGTTCACCCCAGCAAGCTTAGACTACAGAAGTTGGAAACACAGCCCAAAATGCTTTTATATGTGCTGGCAATGAAGTGAAAAATATGCTAAAATGCTTTTAATTCCCTCTTGAGGTTCAGGGTGAGTGGTATCAAGTTAATATTAATCCAGGCTCACTCTAGCAATGATTCAGGGATGGTTCTTAAGAGGCAAACGAAATTTTAGCAAGGAAAGCAAGAACTGCTGTTTTCACACGTGGAGAAATTTGCAAATCGCTGCAAATTCGCGAGTGCAATTTTTTCGATTGCGGCAAAAGTGTATGGAATAGGAATGCGGTTCTAGGTTCGTTGAAAAACCAAGATTCTAAGCTTTCAGAGGAAAGTTACTGCAAGTCTCTAAGACAAACGGTCACAGAGATATGAGCGATATGGTGAAGGTTGTTTTTCGGATTTTAAATTTTAAAAGTTCAAAGTGACAAGTGACAGCTAGCAACTAGAAATGACAGGTGACAGCTTTACAAATGACAGGTGACAGTTAGGAGGCAGTTCTACTTAGATTAAAATAGATTGAATTATATTATTTTAACTAAGAGATTGGTTCTGCACAGTCTGCTAGGTACTCACAATATATTTTTGAAATAAATGGGCCTGGTCAGGTTTTAGACTGGACTCTGGTCTGGTCTCTGCACTTCACAGTGATCTGGGTCAGCTCTCTGGTTCTGCTAACAGTGGTCTGGGTCAGCTCTGCTCTCTCTGGTCTAGCCTCTCTGGATTCTGGAGATTGATGGATTTGAAGTCTGGATCTCTGGATGTTGTATGGTCCGGCAGAGCGCGTTGCAGCAAATGGAATTGAATGTCCCTATCTGTCCTGACTGTCTGCTTTTATGTGTTTTGAAAATGGGTGTGTGTGCAGCATCACTAGGCTCTACCCCTCTCCACTTGTCATTGGCCACTTCATCCTCTTCCCCTTGATTGGGGGAATGAAATGAAGTGTCATCATGATGAGGTCTGTTTATGATACAGAGAACCCACCCCTGTCAACTTTACACACAATCTATATTTGCTCAAAAACATATTTGCACAGGTACACATTTGTTTAAAATTACATGCACCCATCACATATCACAGGAGGTATACCCTGTCCAAATCTGCTCTTCCTGGGAGCTTGCATTCAGAAATGGCAACATATTTCACTTTTTGGTCAGGTTACCAATATCAGATTCTTACTCAAATTTACCCAAATGTGTGCAAGGCATGCAGGCATTAATTGATGAAGTATCAGACTTTTCACCTGCAGACATTTTAAGTAATACCCTCTTAACTGCTAGCTTGCCCACAGATCATGCCACCGGTTCTAAAAACCTCTTAAAATGTGGGCAGAAAAATCACAAGAATTATGGTATCATTTAAATAATTATGACAAGTCCGTACTATGAGTTATTCATCTTTTTCTAAGACCATATTCTGGCTACAGGGGTGTGTCTTTTCAGGTCACATGGTACAGAAACCAGTTTTTCCACTTTCTTCAAGCTCAGCTTCTGTCTCCAGTTTCTCCCCCTCCCAGTTTCTGCCAAGCCAGCTTGCTCTCACATGCAGTGCTCCTCCCCTTTCCTTCCAGGAGGAAGCCACTTTTTACGGCCCCCATAATAAAACATTTGCCTGAGTCAGGACAGGGCTTTGTTCAATTTCCTGCAGAGCCCAGGTAATTCAATCAGGGAAGTGTCATATCCCTTTTGGTGGGAGCAGCAAAAGGGCAGCTAGGCCTGGGAACACAGCTGTTGTGCAAGTCTCATCTCCTGTCGGGGGTAGCTGGTGGGCAGAATTCAGTTCCTTAAGCCAGGCCCCAGCTAATGTCACTTTTAGTTACCCAGTTTTCTGCATTCAAATAAAATTAACCATTTTTACATATGCAGCTAGAATTCTGATTCTAAGTTTAAAACTATGACATTTAAACAATTGCAACCTATGTGACACTCAAAAGTAGGTCACTCATTTCTTTTAAACATTTAGATTTTTAGTGTCTTTCAGTCCAAATTTACTTAAACTGCTGAAATCCACAGCTCAGCCAGTCTTGTTATAGACCTTCAAGTCACTTCAGAATATAACTTTAGATTGTATCCACCTCTCAGTAAGTGTAACGCTCACCTGATTCTCGCAGAGGCGCCGGTCTTGACTGGGCGACTACCGTATCTTCAAAGGTGATGTGTAGCACCCGGTTGGCTCTTTGGGCTGGATCTCTGTGCACTGTATGCCTGACTTCAAGAGTAAGATGTCTGCAGACAGAAAATATGGGATTAATGAACTGGGGTTATTGGGGTGTCCCTATCTCTTCCCTTTTTGCTCTCCTGTAGACCCCCAAAGGTTAACGCTCTCACCTTAGGTAAGTGAATGCCGAGCTCTCCATCTGCCTCGGGGCAGGGTGCTGTAACCAGTTTCTTCACTGGATCGGTAGCGCAGGCCTCTTGACTTCAGAGGACTGCTGTCCGTCGTTTACTGCACGAATGGTAAGTTTCGAGTAATTCTATTGACTTTAAAGTCTTTAGCAATGATGTCTCTTGTTTTGCAGGTTCCGGCGATGGCGGATGACGGGCTGAAGTGAGTTGAAGATGGAGTCCGTATGATGAATAGAAGCGCTTGGAAGCACGTAAGTAAGCGCTTGTTGCCTGCTTCACGATGCGCTCTAACTGTCTTTTATTTTGCAGGTACGAGTTCGGAGCGGCTGCAGGGTGCCGGAATACCCACTGGGGTTGATGTGGAAAGGAGTAATGGCACGTGAGTATCAAAGTTCCCCAATGTCTTTAAACGCACCTTGTTTTGTCTTTCAGATGCAGGATGCAGCGCCGAAGGCCTCCGGAGCGTGCGAAGAGTCGGTAAGCTTTTGTCTTTCAGATGCCGGAATGCAGTGTGAAGACCTCCGGAGCGCACGAAGAGTAGGTAAGCCTTTGTCTTTCAGATGCCGGAATGCTAACCTGTTCTTTCTTGTCTTTATAGGTGTTGCTGAAGACTGGATTCAGGATGGTAAGCCTTTTTCCTTAGGCCCAGGATCCGATGCAGAAGACACGATGAGCGTTCTGCTGCAGAGGATGCAGAATAACGCAAAGCAAGATTCATCCACCGGGTGTGGTTTAAATAGCCTCCTGTAGTGCTTAGGTGACTCCTTCCACAGCCACGCCTAGGTAAGAAAAGAGTTCCTGCTTTCCAGAAGAGTTCCAGTGTTCTGAATCTAGGGAGTGGCTCCTGCCCCACCCAACAGGAAAAGTAGTTCCAAACAGAAGAGGATCAGAGGCTCAGCTGGCAGGCAAGTAAGCAGCATGGTCTGCTGCAGGTAAGTCCACCCAAGCATCATGAGCCCGGCGCTTCCAGCGCTGGGACTGGGCACATTTATGAGCCTGGTGCCACAGGCGCCAGGACTGGGTCCAAAAGGTCCCAATTGGGACTGGTTGGCCCTCGGAACCTGGGTTATGGATCTGCTTCCAAGGGAGTTGGGAAAACCCTGACCTTTTGGAAGCAGAGATCATGACAGTACCTCCCCCCAAGGCCCCTCCCAAACCGGGCTTCTCCGGGGGTTTTGGCTTGTCAGGAAATGTTCGGTGAAATCTTTTGATTAGGCGAGGAGCGTGGACATATTCAGCAGGTTCCCAGGATCTCTCTTGGGGGCCGAAGCCTTTCCAGTCAATTAGGTAAAATAGTTTAGATTTGGAGATCTTGGAGTCCAGAATGCTTTTGACTTCAAACTCAAGTTCTCCATCAACTAGGATGGGTTTTGGAGATTTAGTTAGTCGGGTTTGAGGTTGCACGGGTTTTAATAGAGAGACGTGGAAGACCGGATGTATCTTCATGTGAGGGGGCAAGTCCAACTTGGCCGCTGCTGGGTTTATTATGGTAGTGATGGAATAGGGACCAAGGTATCTTGGGTTGAATGTGCGTGGCCCTTTTAGAGGTAGATATTTGGTGGATAACCAGACTTGGTCCCCTACTTGATATTGAGGGGCTTCCTTCCGATGTTGATCTGCTCCTTTCTTGTATTGTTCTTTAGCCCTTTGAAGGTGAGAAACAGCTTCCTTAAAGGCTTGGGTGATTGTAGAATGCAGGTAGTCTACTGCTGGTGTTTCAAGATCTTGGAGGGGATCCAACTCCGAGGTTCGAAGGTGACTGCCGTACAAAAGAAAAAACGGTGTTTTCCCAGTTCCCGAATGGACAGTTATTGTAGGCATATTCGGCTATCCAAAGGATGTCTTTCCAAGTTTGTTCAGTTTGTTGCAGCATGCAGCGTAAATACTGTTCCAGAGTTTGATTGGTACTCTCGGTTTGTCCGTCGGTCTGAGGGTGGTGACTGGTCGATAGTCTCACATCAATTTGAGCCGACCGACAGCAACTTCGCCAAAAATGAGAAATAAATTGACTACCTCGATCCGAAATTAGAACCGAAGGAAAACCGTGTAGTCGGACGATGTTTTCGAGAAATTCTCGGGCCAGAGTTGCTGCTGTTGGCAAGCCTTTGAGCGGAATGAAATGCGCCATCTTGGAGAATAAGTCCATGATTACTAGAATCGTATTGTATCCGGAGCATGGAGGTAGATCGGTGATGAAGTCCATAGAAAGCGTATGCCAAGGGCGAGGTGGGATGTCAATAGGGCGTAAGAGGCCTGCTGGTCTTTCCTTTTGACTCTTGTTTTGGGCGCATACTCCACAAGACATTATAAAGTCTCTAATATCTTTTTTCCAAGACGGCCACCAGAAGTAGCGCTTGATCTTTTCTGAGGTCTTGGCCATACCGGGATGACCTTCCTATAAAGAATCGTGATAACAGGAGATTACTTTTTTCTGTAAATCTGTGCTGGGTAGGTATAATCGTTCTTGGAAATACAATAAGTTGTCCTTTACTGCAAAGTCCTTTCCCTGCAGATGCCAATTTTGTATGTCTGCTGGAGTTACAAGTTGCCTGGCTTTATCCTTAACTTCCTCTATGGATTCTGTGGCGATTACACCCAGAATTCTTTGTTCGGGAATGATTGGTACAGGTTTAGGGTTGATCAAGTGTTCTTCCACTCCCATCCGAGAAAGGGCATCAGCTTTACCGTTCTTTGTACCAGGTCGATAGGTAATTATGAAGTCAAACTCGGCAAAGAATAATGCCCAACGGAGTTGTCTAGAGGATTGGGCTTTTGCGGTTTTCAAATATTGCAGGTTTCGGTGATCCGTAATCACAGTAACGGTGTGTCGGGCCCCCAGCAGATAATGCCGCCAAGCCTTAAAGGCAGACTTGATAGCCAGAAGTTCCTTGTCAGTAATCGTGTAATTGATTTCAGGAGGCGAGAATTTGCGGGACCAAAATGCCACGGGATGCAACTGATTGGTTACCGGGTCCTTTTGTGATAGAACTGCCCCCATGGCAAGGCTTGAAGCATCAGTTTCCACGATGTAGGGGAGTTCGGGGCGAGGGTGTTTTAAGATTGGTGCAGAGATAAATTTAGTCTTCAAATCCTGGAAAGCTTGTTCCGCCTCGGTAGACCATTCAAAACGTTTGTTTTTCTTTAACAAGGCAGTGATGGGCTGGACTATTCGAGATTATTCGGGGATAAACCTGCGGTAAAAGTTAGCGAAGCCTAACATGCTTTGCACACCTTTTACGGAGGATGGTGATGGCCATTTGAGAACTGCATCGACCTTCTTTGAATCCATACGTACTCCGCCAGGTGATAATATGAATCCCAAGAATTCAACTTCAGTCACGTTGAAAACACATTTTTCCAACTTAGCGAAAAGTTTGTGTTGACGCAATCTTTCGAGGACCATTTTCACGTGTTTCCGATGTTCAGATTCCGATGAAGAATAAACGAGGATGTCGTCAATGTAAACAACAACACACACATCTATGAGCTCTCTGAGGACATCGTTCATAAAATATTGAAAGGCGGCCGGGGCATTGCAAAGTCCGAAGGGCATGACCTGATATTCAAATAGCCCATACTTGGTGCGGAAGGCAGTCTTCCATTCATCGCCCTCTTTTACTCGTACCAAGTGGTAAGCTCCTCTAAGATCCAGCTTTGTATATATGCATGCTTTTCTGACTTGGTCCAGGAGTTCAGGGATCAAAGGTAACGGATATCTATTCTTAACGGTGATCTGGTTCAGGGAGCGATAATCGATACAAGTTCTAAGGTCTCCTTCCTTTTTTGGAACGAAGAACAAAGCTGAAGAAGCAGGGGACTTGGAAGGACGAATAAACCCATTCGCCAGGTATTGATCCAGGTATTGTCGAAGGTGAAGGTTCTCAGGCTCGGTGAGGGCATAAATTCTACTACAAGGAGGAGTAGATCCAGGTATCAGGTCTATCTGGCAGTCATAAGACCTATGAGGAGGTAGAGTGTTAGCCTGATCCTTCCGGAAAACATCTTGGTATTCAAGGTATTCGGGAGGTAACTGGAGAGTCTCTGAAGAAATTGCTGCCAGTGCAACACCAGGTGGAGGGTGACAAGTAGAGACACATTCTGGAAACTGGACCGTTCTTGCTCGCCAATCGATCAGAGGATTGTGTTTCTCTAACCAAGGTATTCCTAGAATAATCTGAAACTGAGGGGCCTTGATCACATCGAACACGATCTTCTCATGGTGTCCATCTTGACTTACTAGCGTCACCTCTTGAGTGGTATGCGTTACTGGCCCGGAGGCTATCTCCGTACCATCCACTGTAGTAATGACGTCCTTTACAGCCTTGGGACAAAGAGTTAGATTCATCCTCAAAACCATTTCATGATCCACATAATTGCCGATGGCACCGCTGTCGACGTAAGCTTCAATTGCATGTAATTGATCCGGATTATCAGGGCTAATGAGGACCATAGGTATCACGAAATGCGAGGTCACGGAACTGGTTTTCACGCTCGGCAAGAGGACCTCTATTCTTGTCGGGCGAGGTCGTTTCCCTGCTCAGAGTTTGTAACTTTGGTAACTGCAGCTCCTACTGCCTTCTTGGCAGGTTTCACCGGACAGTCTCGAAGAAAGTGCCCTGAGTTTCCGCAATATAGGCATAATTGCAACTGTTTTCTCCTTTCCCGCTCCTTTTGTGTTAGAGGACCTTTCAGACACCCGATTTGCATGGGTTCCCCGGAGTCTACTCCTTTGGAAGGAGTTGGCGGTTTGGAAAATACTCGAGCATCAAACTTGGAACGGTCGGCCTTCCTGTTCTGCAGTCTATGATCTATTTGAACGACCAAGAGGCCGATTCATGGAATAATTAGCGCGGCGCAAGTGGGCAAAAACGTGCGATTCGCAGTGAAATAGCGAAAATCGCAGTGAACGTGCGAAAATCGCACGAAAAGCAGCGCACGTCGATTCATGGAAGGCCGTGCGCGAGAAAACCAGCGGATGTGCGAAAAAAAAGTGCGCGGCGCACGTTGGCGCACGTTGGCGCACAGGCCATCTAACAGCGTGCGCCAGGTCACAGCGAAAATCGCACAGGCCACAGCGAAATTCGCACATAGCGCGGCGCACGCAATAAAAGTAGGCGGAACACGGGCGTAACACTCGGAATGGGGAACAACTTGCCAAAACGTGGGCGTCACGGGGGAAGTACAGGGCACAAGTGCGCGGAACGCCCACACGCTCGCCTACAACACGTATTCATGGAATAGAATAGGGGAAAAAAGCGCACGCTCAAACCAGCGCACAGGCACAAACACGACCGCCACAAGAAAGGAGGCGGTAGCGTCTCTGCGGCTGTAAGAAATGTGCGCCAAAAGGTGCGCCAACAAATAGCACCTATATACTGCCATGATGAATGTCCCATACTGTGGCCCTCCAGGAAAAATGACGTGCAAAGGGGTACCCACAAACACGGACACCCGCTGACAAAAAATACGTGTGCATGTATACCGGGATGCGCGGGAAGTGTCACACGCGATTTGCAGGGTACGTGCATCACAGGGGTTCGCGTGAAGTTATTCACGCGATCGGGCCTGGGGGAGCGGGCTACGTGTATTACAGGGGTTCGCGTGAAGTTCCTCACGCGATCGGGCCTGGGGGAGCGGGCTACGTGTATTACAGGGGTTCGCGTGAAGTTCCTCACGCGATCGGGCCTGGGGGAGCGGGCTACGTGTATTACAGGGGTTCGCGTGAAGTTCCTCACGCGATCGGGCCTGGGGGAGCGGGCTACGTGTATTACAGGGGTTCGCGTGAAGTTCCTCACGCGATCGGGCCTGGGGGAGCGGGCTACGTGTATTTCAGGGGTTCGCGTGAAGTTCCACACGCGATCGGGCCTGGGGGAGCGGGCTACGTGTATTACAGGGGTTCGCGTGAAGTTCCACACGCGATCGGGCCTGGGGGAGCGGGCTACGTGTATTACAGGGGTTCGCGTGAAGTTCCTCACGCGATCGGGCCTGGGGGAGCGTGCTACGTGTATTTCAGGGGTTCGCGTGAAGTTTCACACGCGAATAGCCTGGGCGCGTGAATTTGAGGGGTGCGCGGGAATTTCCACACGCGATCGGGCCTGGGGGAGCGGGCTACGTGTATTACAGGGGTTCGCGTGAAGTTCCTCACGCGATCGGGCCTGGGGGAGCGGGCTACGTGTATTACAGGGGTTCGCGTGAAGTTCCTCACGCGATCGGGCCTGGGGGAGCGGGCTACGTGTATTTCAGGGGTTCGCGTGAAGTTCCACACGCGATCGGGCCTGGGGGAGCGGGCTACGTGTATTACAGGGGTTCGCGTGAAGTTCCACACGCGATCGGGCCTGGGGGAGCGGGCTACGTGTATTTCAGGGGTTCGCGTGAAGTTCCACACGCGAATAGGCTGGGCGCGTGTATTTCAGGGGTGCGCGGGAAGTTCCACACGCGAATAGGCTGGGCGCGTGTATTTCAGGGGTTCGCGGGAAGTTCCACACGCGAATAGCCTGGGCGCGTGAATTTGAGGGGTGCGCGGGAAGTACCACACGCGAATAGCCTGTGCGCGTGAATTTGAGGGGTGCGCGGGGAGTTCCACACGCGAATAGCCTGGGCGCGTGTATTTCAGGGGTGCGCGGGGAGTTCCACACGCGAATAGCCTGGGCCCGTGTATTTCAGGGGTGCGCGGGAAGTCCCACACGCGAATAGCCTGGGCGCGTGTATTTCAGGGGTGCGCGGGAAGTCCCACACGCGAATAGCCTGGGCGCGTGTATTTCAGGGGTGCGCGGGAAGTTTTACACGCGAATAGCCTGGGCGCGTGTATTTCAGGGGTGCGCGGGAAGTTTTACACGCGAATAGCCTGGGCGCGTGTATTTCAGGGGTGCGCGGGAAGTTTTACACGCGAATAGCCTGGGCGCGTGTATTTCAGGGGTGCGCGGGAGGTTTTACACGCGATTTCTGCACGGTACGTGTATTTCAGGGGTGCCGGGGAGTCCCACATGTGATTTGACAGTGTGGGTCCTCCCAGGTGTACCCTGTACACCCTCCACGGCCCCTGCAGGCAGCCCACACCACAGGGGACTACCCTGCATCCCTGGTCATGTCCCGCAGGCAGCCCACCCAACATGGGCATGCCCCCCAGCAAAGGCACATGTCTCCTTGAACTAATGAACACCAACACATGTCCCCTTGCACCCCCACCCCCCAGCACTGTGGGGCACATGCCAGCAGTCCCCCACCCATGTCCAACTCATGTCTCCCACCACCCCCACCCCCCAGCCACCAGGGTCACCCTCCACCAGGGCCCCACTCATGTCTCCCACCACCCCCACCCCCCAGCACTGTGGGGCACCTGCCAGCAGGCCCCCACCCATGTCCAACTCATGTCTCCCACCACCCCCACCCCCCAGCACTGTGGGGCACCTGCCAGCAGGCCCCCACCCATGTCCAACTCATGTCTCCCACCACCCCCACCCCCCAGCACTGTGGGGCACCTGCCAGCAGGCCCCCACCCATGTCCAACTCATGTCTCCCACCACCCCCAAACCCCAGCCACCAGGGTCACCCTCCACCAGGGCCCCACTCATGTCTCCCACCACCCCCACCCCCCAGCACTGTGGGGCACCTGCCAGCAGGCCCCCACCCATGTCCAACTCATGTCACCCACCACCCCCAAACCCCAGCCACCAGGGTCACCCTCCACCAGGGCCCCACTCATGTCTCCCACCACCCCCACCCCCCAGCACTGTGGGGCACCTGCCAGCAGGCCCCCACCCATGTCCAACTCATGTCACCCACCACCCCCAAACCCCAGCCACCAGGGTCACCCTCCACCAGGGCCCCACTCATGTCTCCCACCACCCCCACCCCCCAGCACTGTGGGGCACCTGCCAGCAGGCCCCCACCCATGTCCAACTCATGTCACCCACCACCCCCAAACCCCAGCCACCAGGGTCACCCTCCACCAGGGCCCCACTCATGTCTCCCACCACCCCCACCCCCCAGCACTGTGGGGCACCTGCCAGCAGGCCCCCACCCATGTCCAACTCATGTCTCCCACCACCCCCACCCCCCAGCACTGTGGGGCACCTGCCAGCAGGCCCCCACCCATGTCCAACTCATGTCTCCCACCACCCCCACCCCCCAGCACTGTGGGGCACCTGCCAGCAGGCCCCCACCCATGTCCAACTCATGTCTCCCACCACCCCCACCCCCCAGCACTGTGGGGCACCTGCCAGCAGGCCCCCACCCATGTCCAACTCATGTCTCCCACCACCCCCACCCCCCAGCACTGTGGGGCACCTGCCAGCAGGCCCCCACCCATGTCCAACTCATGTCTCCCACCACCCCCAAACCCCAGCCACCAGGGTCACCCTCCACCAGGGCCCCACTCATGTCTCCCACCACCCCCACCCCCCAGCACTGTGGGGCACCTGCCAGCAGGCCCCCACCCATGTCCAATCCATGCCCCCCTGCACCTGGGTCCCAACATTCCCCAATCATGTCCGTAATGCCCATCCTCCCCTGCCAAAAGGCCCAACCAACTATCACACCCACCCACATATCAAAGGCAATTACATGTTACACCCCCAATGTAAATAATGCAATTTAACACATGTCTGTCACACACAATGGCTGCAAGTGAATGTCAAAACACCCAACATGACATGCCTGAAAGCAATGAGATGATACCACACATTGAAGATTAAAAAAATAATATGTATTGAACAGCAAATAAGAAAAAACACAAAGCAAATCAAACAAAACAAGATGAATGTCCATGAAAAAATTTTAAAAAAATAAAATAAGCCAATCAAGAAGATAATCCTGGGTCCATGAGCCCTACCAAATTAAACCTAACTGACTACTAACTAAAAAGGGAACTATATACAAAAAAGTGGTGCATTGTCCAATCGCAACCCAAAAAAAATTCAAAAAAACAAAGGAAACCTAACCCTAACTATACAACTATATACAAAGGCAGCGGGCTATTCGGACGGCTCACTGGTTGTTGTCATGGGCCAGGGCATCCTCGAACTCCTGCTCAATGGCTTGGAGGCGGGCATGTTCCCTGGCCCCGAGGTCCCGCAGGGATAACGCAGTGTCAAGCTCAAACTCCCTGCGAAGACCCTCGAGGCACTCAGCCCGCCTCAGCGCCCTCCGCATGGAGTCCTCCGCCCTGACCATCGTGAGCCGTTCCTCCTCTGCCCGCTGCCGCTCCGCACCTATCCGCTGGCACAACCTCTCCCACACGGAAGCCACTCCCATTCCAGGGTTCTCCTGCCCTCCGGCCGATGCCTGCACCCCTGATGTTGATGGCCCCGAGCCATGATGCCTCCCACGTTGAGCCTGCTGCTGCCTCCGACGCAACTGCCTGTGCCAGCACGACGGCATCCAGGCTGATGGAAACCACCGACGCCGTCGTGCACGTGCCCTGCCCGATGATGCCGTCACATCCTCCATCTGCTGGGGTCCAGTTGCTCTGGTGTCCACCCCTGCTGGATCTCTGACTCCCGACTGTGGCAGGGATGGGATCCCCACCGAGCTGGCTGCATTGGTCGGGGCAGGTCCACAGGGGGCCCTGGTGGCATCTGGGCTGGAAGACGGCAAGGAGAACGACTGGTGGATAGCCTGCACAGAGGAGGAGAGGGCCGCCACATTGGCCAACACATGCAGGAAACCCCCGAACATGGCCGATCCCAATTGGGCCACGTCGGCACGGTGCACTTCGTGATGACGTGCGTGCTCCTCCCGGGAAGCACGCACGGCATCACGAATCGCAGCCGTGCGCAACGCGACCCCAATCAGGACCTTCTCCGCACGGCCAGGGGTTCCCACGTCCGCAGGTGGAGGGGAGTCAGGTGACATGGACATCCCCTCTACCTGCGGACAGGCCTGGGACGGGGCATCCCTGCTGGTGCATGGTGGTGCACTCACAGGGTCAGGGACAGCGACATGCACAGGCCCCTCCACGGTGACCTGTGCTGCCTCCTGCCCCTGGCCCTGGACTGCACCACTTGCACCAGCAGGGATGCCCCCACCAGGCCCCATGTGTGCCCCAGTGGCGGCCTCCTCCTCCTCTGTGCAAACCACCAACCTGGATGGCTCCTCACCGTCTCCCACCGTAGCAGGCCCCTGTGGGGGCTCACCCACCCCTTCCGCTGCAGCCGTGGGGGCATCCCCGCCGCCTTGCTCCACAGCGCCGTCTCCGCCCTCTTCTTCACTAGCCGCTGCGTAGAGGGAGACAAAGAACACAAGCATCAGGGCACTGTACAATGGTCCCCTAGACAGGAAGCAATAGCAGATGAGCACCACTGTCAAAGTACACGTCCATCATGTCCCTCCACAACACATGGGCCAGTCCAGGCAAAACACACACAGTAACAGGCATGGTGCATGCCATGGACATTTCCATGCATGTCCAATGGACTCTTGAAACATTCAATGATATGTAACTCACATGCATCATGGCTCATGCCCATCACATGCACACACATCACCTCAGTCACATCCATCTGGCCCCAAACACACCAAACACAGCGGATACAAGGGTAATTTGGCTGCTTTACTGAATCTCTGCATTGTCACACACATGTGTCATGCATCCATGGCATGCACAAGTCACAGACACGCAGGTCAGGCACACAGACATGGCTACCATATATGTACCTGGCATCAGCACCCATCCCTCACCCCCACCCATGTTCAGGTACAGAGACTGGCATGCTCTCATGTTCATAATCTGATTAGGGCTCCCCATGCGGCATTTCAACACATGCAACAACCATGTGCATCACACATCACTGGTCGCACATGCATTACCATGATGTCCCTGCACACATACATGCATACATGGGCTATGGCACACATACAGGCAAGTATCATAGAACCAGCACACCGCAACATGCCCTGTCACACACAGTAATGCATGGACACTTACCGCTCAACTCCAAACGGGCCTCCCTCTCAAGGATCTGGGCGTGGAGCGCTGGGCGTACGCGTTCCAGGACCCTCATCTGGATGGTACTCATGCGGCCCCGGCCCCCCTCCACGAGGTGCCGGGCCTTCACAAGGGTCCTGGACCTCAAGTCCTCCCAGCGCTTCTTGATCTTCAGGACGTCGCGGGTTGCCACCCCCTCCGCGTTGATGGCAACCACACAGTCGGCCCAGATCCTCTGCCGTCCTTCCTTGCTGGCGCGGGACGATCCAAAGAGGGCATCATACTGCCCCAGGACATGCTCCACCAGGACACCAACTTCGGTGACAGTGAAGCTGGTGCCCCTCTGCCCCTCTGGCCTGGGGTTGCCACTGGTGCCAGATGTGGAAGTGCCCGACATGGCAACCCCAGAGGCAGGTGTGGGTGGGCAACTGGGTCCTGGGGCTGGGCTGTGGAGCGATGTAATACCAGTCGGGAGTCTTCAGTTCCAGCAGGGGTGGACACAGCAACTGGACCCCTGCAGATGGCTGATGTGCAGGCACCAAATGGCAGGGCACGGTGGCAGCAGGCAGGCACGCAGCAGCAGATGGCACGTGGGAGGCTGCTCGGGGCACTGGGGGGCAGTAACTCGGCCTTCTGGGCAGGAGCGTGGGCTTCCGTGTGTTTTCGCGTGGCCAGCTTGATACGGAGTGATTTGGCACGTGAAAATCCTGCACGTCAGCGTGAAATCCGAGGAAAGGCCCTTAGCGCGTAAGCGCGTCAGCACGCATACGCGATTCTATTGGACCAGAGTCCCTCAGCGCGTAAGCGCGTCTGTGACGTGACCCGCACGGGTGTTCCCCACTCAGGACGTGATGACGGGGCACACGTGGAGATACTGCACGTCAGAGTGTCATCGCGTGTAATTGGACAAAAGTGCGCGTACACGCGATTGGCCTATGTACGTGTATTTAATGGGTGCGCGGCCACTTACACACGCAAGTACGTCAGCGAACCGGTATCCCGTGGTGCGTGTGAATTTCCACACGCTATTGGACTGGCAACAGGATTCCAGGGCTGCGCGGGTCACACGCTGTATCCCGTGGTGCGTGTGAATTTCCACACGCTATTGGACTGGCAACAGGATTCCAGGGCTGCGCGGGTCACACGCTGTATCCCGTGGTGCGTGTGAATTTCCACACGCTATTGGACTGGCAACAGGATTCCAGGGCTGCGCGGGTCACACGCTCGCCTAGAACACGCGCTAAGCATAAATCGCGGACTTTAACAATAACAAGCTCAGACGCCAGGATGAACATACCGTTCCTAGCAGCAGTGGCAGTGGGCTACCAAAGGAGGAGGAGGATAGTCAGGGCCAGAATATTCACACCCAGAACCAGCCTTTTCGGGATGCCTGATGACCAGGTGTATGGGAGGTACAGGTTTCCACCACACATCATACTGGACCTGGTGACTGAGTGGGAGGATGACCTCACATCACCCACCCTGTGCTCCCAAGCACTCAGCCCCCTGGAGAAGGTCCTCAATGTACTGCACTTCTTAGCCACTGGATCATTTCAGCGGACAAGTGCCATAGTGGGTGGGGTGTCACAGGCCACCCAGTCACGCTGCCTACACCAGGTCTTGAACATCATGACTGCACGCCCATCAGTCCGCAGGCACATATACCTGCCCAGAACACCTGCAGAAAGGCATGCTGCCGCCCTGGATTTTTACGCAGTGGCACGATTCCCCAAAGTGCTAGGTGCCATCGACTGCACCCATGTGGCTCTACGTCCCCCCAGGGTATCTGAGCACATCTATAGGAACCGCAAGCACTGGCATTCCATCAACGTGCAGGTAGCATGTAATGCCAAGGGAATCATCACCTCAGTATATGCCAACTATCCCGGCTCCACCCACGACAGCTTCATTTACCGAATGTCCACCCTAAGCCGGGACCTAGAAGCTGGGCGGCATGGCGATACATGGCTGCTTGGTGAGTATGTATGCCACTGCACATGCATGCATGTTGGATACTGAGCAAGGTCACAACCTCACCAATGATACCAATCCCCACCTCCACAGGGGACAGTGCCTACCCTCTCAGCCCCCACATGATGACGCCAATTCGGAACCCCACCACGCCACCCCAGGTAAGATTTAACACAGCCCACATCACAACCAGGGGCATAGTGGAGCGCACATTCGGAGTGCTGAAGTCACGCTTTCGCTCCCTTGACCGTTCTGGCGGGCAGCTGTTATACGCTCCCCCAGTAGTGTGCAGGATCATAGTGGCAGCATGTGTCCTGCACAACGTTGCAACACGCCGGGGCCTGGCCGTGGACATGGTGGTGGCCCCACATCCCCAACCACATGCACAGCCGCTGCGCATGGGAGGGGAAAGGGCACGGGGGGAGGCAGCCCGTACACAGCTAGTGGCTAATTACTTCACATAGAAATCACACCCCTGTGGAGTGCACACTGCCCTGGCACATTCCATCTGACAATCAATGATGACTCAACCTGACACTGATCCTGAATGTGTGGTGAATGAACCGGGAATTCCATGTCAGCCTGAGATTGTTCACCTGGAAGTGTCACAATGTGTGCATCCCTACCCACACAGACACCACCAATGCAGTTTTGTGAAGTTACACATTGAAGCAGCTAAAATGAATACCCACTTGCAAAATGCAACAAGAGGACAGTGCCATGTCAGCCAACCCAACCCCAGCACTGCCACACGACACACCGTGCCATGACATGCTAATTGCAGGTAAACAAAGTAATCCACACAACATGACATCACTCTCACTATGTACAGTGGCACTATTAGAAACCTGCAACACCTGAAATGCTCACAGCAATGCCGGACCAACAACATACTTGAGCACGTAGTACCATTAACATGACATCAAAAATGTAACATATTAGTAGTCTCACCACCTGGAAATGCCTGCACTCCCACCACTACCAACTGTGCAGTGTTGGCGCCATGTAGAGTTGTAGGTGCACTGCTGCCAACATGGTCCCCATCGCCAGACTAGAGGTCCTTGTGTGGACTTGAGGAAGGGACCTGCAAATTGGGAGGTAGACACAGAAGAAGAGTTACACATCAATGCAACATGCAGTGTACAACACAACAGCAATATGCACTAGGAATGTATACACAGTATTGACTACAGACTGGCCACACAGTTAATGGGAGTCCAACGTCACTGTGTAATTCACTGTCACTTGGGCACACCCTTTGCAAGCCCATGGAAACGGGAAGCAGGAGGGGTGTGTGTGACTCAAACCCAAGCATCTGAACCAAATACATTACAAGCCTGCATGTGCCCAGCCACAATGCAGCGTATGCCCACAGGAACCACGGGAGCCAACAGATCGGAGCCAACAGATCGGAGCCAACAGATCGGAGCCAACAGATCGGAGCCAACAGATCGGAGCCAACAGATCGGAGCCAACAGATCGGAGCCAACAGATCGGAGCCAACAGATCGGAGCCAACAGATCCTCCCAAAAAAATTGGGAATAAAAGAAATCAAAATAAAAATGAAAATAAGAAAAAATCAAAAATGGCCATTGATGGGCCCGGGGGGGTTGGGGAGGCCACCCAGGAGGTCCGAGGACAGGATGCACACCAGAACCCACCTGCGTGGATCCTGGGAAAATAAAACACCTCCATGGGCTCATGGCCCACACGGCTACCCTATTGTGGGAGTGTCACTGCTGTCGCTATTATCACCCTGTGCAGCTGCATCCGGAGGTGGTTGCACTATGGGAGGCAGCCCACGCAAGGCCCTAGTCTGCTCCTCCATGGCTGCAAGCATGCGGGTGTGGTAGGTCTGGTTCTGGAGGATGAGTGTGCGGAGGTCCCCATGCAACAACTCACGGGATGCCCGGACCTCCGCCCTCGTTGCCTGCATCTCAGCTGAGAGCGTACGGGTGAGACGCTCCAGCTGCTGTTCTGTCCTTTGGTGTGTGGAAGCCTCAAGCTCAACAAGAGTCGTCCTGAGGTGTAGGAGCTCCTGCCTCAGGGCTTCCCTGTGGCCCTGGGACTCAATGGAGATGGCCTCCTGCAGAGTCGCCAGTGCCGCCCGCCTGTCCCTGTTGGACCCCAACATGTCCTCCCTGTGTGACTGGCAGATGGAGTCAGTTGCCTGCTCTAGTCGCTCCATCAGCCTTTCTGGGGGGACAATGGAAGTGGCCACCCTATCCATGGCCTGAGCCATCATCTCGGATGATGCAGCCTGTTGGGTAGCCATACCGTAAATGGATTGCTCCCATGCGGTATTGCCAGGTGGCGTACGGCCACCACGTCGGCGGGCACCACACCTGTCTGGGGCAAGGCGAACTGCGCCTTGCTGTGCCGGCACTGCCTGAGGCTGCAGGACTGCATTCCCCCTCTGATCTGCTGGCCCAGGAACAGGATCAGATGTCGCGGAGTGTGACCCTGCATCCGTAACCACCAAAGGCGTAGCTGCCAACACTGACATCCCCATGGAGGGTACTGACCCTGGTGCAGGTGGGTGAGACAGAACAGAATCCCTCCCTGGAACACTCACCAGCGACGGCACGTAGGTCTCATCCGAATCAACACCTGAGTACAGCTCGGGGGAGGTGCAGCCAGAGACACCCCTTGAGAGCACGACCTGCAGCACTTGTGGGTTCTCCCCCACCACCACACCACGTCCCTCACTGGTGGTTGGTCGGCCCTGGGACACCTCCTGGGTCTGCACCATCTCCACAACCCCAGCAGTATCAGGTGCGTCTTCCCCTGCAAAGACATGAAAACAAAGTAATGTAAACAGGCATTAGCACCATGGCACACATTGAGGGCTGAGAAGCAAGAGAACCAGTACTTGATTGACATGTCCCACATGACTAAAACCCTCCCATGCATGCACCCTCACTGCGTATGAAGTGCAGGCAAACGGCACACACTGATGACACCAAGATGGAAGATGAACAAATTTTCTGCATGCTGCCTGGCAGTGGCATCACACATTGGCCTGTGATTGGCAGGTGAAACACACATGCCATCACACAGATGGCATGTACCATTGCTATTGAGTGAAGATGGAGAGGAGGGCAGCACCTATTCATTCAGTCCAGTTCCCGCATGTAATAGCTTTTCTGATTCTGACAGGTCAGATTTTTCACCTGGAGCTGCCAGTCTGTAATGGTCAAATTGCACAGGGACATGTGTGTACAAATGATATCCAGGTAACAAAGTCACTCCCCTTTACCATACCCATGTCAGACATGTGACTAGTGGACAGCGACATGCCTAGTGAAAGTGGTGGAATGCAAACAAACTGACTGAATGAACAGTGAAAAATAAGCAAATCTGTTGTGTCAAGGTGACACTTCAAGGGCAACTGGCGTGCAGTTGTGCTAGATGTCTACTGTTGGCAGAAGGGATACTGCTATGGCCAAATGCAGCTGCGCAGGAAGTATTGCATGAAGCACATGGCTGACCCATACGACTGAGGCGCACACACTCTCTCCTGGCACCCAAACAGAAGCCCTCACACACACACCATGCACATGTATGACACACACATGCATGTGCACTCACCGGACAATGCCTCGTAATCAGCCAGATCTCCCACGCCTTGGATCTGTTCCTCCGTGACGTAGGTCCCAGCGACTGACTCATGTGGAGTGAGTTCCATGTCTACTACTGGAGACCCACCTCCAGTCACTAGAGTTGCGGCATGACTTGAGGCCAGCTTACTCTTTGCCCTGCGCTTTAGGTCATTCCAGCGCTTATAGCAATCATTGGCTGTGCGCCTCACGATTCCAAGGGCACTTACGATGTCCGCAACGGTCTGCCAGTGTGCCTGGCGTTGTGCAGGTGTGGTCTTGGATCCTGCAACAATGACCACCTCGTTGTCATGTCCGGACACATACTCGACAAGTGCATTCAGTTCGTCATCCGTGAAGCTGGGCTTCCTGGACGGGCCGGACTGTGTAGCCGTGTCTGGGGCATCAGCCTGTGCCGGACGAGCACTCTTCCTCTTCCGCTTGGAAGGTGGTGGTGATCCTGAGTGTCCTGCGCCGCTCTGGACACTAGGGGCAGGAGCCCTGGTGGACTCTGTATCAGGAGTGTGGGATTGCACACTCAGCATGGGAGTTGGTGCAGGCATTGGCTCGAGTGTGATGGTGTCAGGGGGAATGTCAGCAGCATGGACTAGGACCGACACTGTCCTGGCTGGGTGTGTGAGGGCTGGGGTGGATGGAGCCGCAGCTGCCCCTGCAGCCACTCCGCCCTGCCTCCTTGGTGCAGTAGATGACCTTGCAGCCCCAGATCCACGTGGCATGATGGCATCAACGTGCACCAGCGCACGTGTCGTAGCCCTGCTGACCTGGAAGTCAGCCATGGAGTCAGCCAGGTCTGGTGCCACAATGGGCTGGTCCAACAAGGGCTGAGCATGGATGGTGTCAGCCACTTCAGCCTCAACGGGAGGGGGGGAGGGGGGGAGGGGGGGGGATGATGGGTGCCCTTGACTGGTCCTCCACACATGGGGGGTCAGGCTCACCCTGCAAGTTACGACCACGTCCCCTACCGGATCCACCACGGCCACCACTTGTGGCTCTTCCACCTTTGCCACCCTTACGGAATCCTCGCCTCCCAGCCATGGCACTGATGTTAATGTGCGTATGGGAGTGGCTGTAGACAATTGTCCTGGGCAATTGGGGGTCAAAGGGGTTGGGTACCAGATGGTAATTGTACCCTAGTGCTCTAGCACGGCTGATTGTAACCCCTGGGGAAAGATGACGGGTCACGCAACGCACAGGAGGCCCAAAAAAGGGAGATGACGTGCACGCAACCCCTCCTAGACCACGTGTGCAGAAAGAAAAACCTGCACTACGCTGTGGCACCCAGTAACACAAGAATGAACGTATGCGTGTCACACGCAGCCTAGAATGACCTCTGAAGGGGTAGGCAACACACGGGGCAAGCACAGAAGTTGGATACGTGCGTGACTCACCGTCTGCCAGGTAAAAGAGCGTGAAGAATGAGCGCGTTTGGCTGGCTAAACCCCCGCCAAAAGAAGATGTGTGCGCTGTCTGAGAAGACAGGACAACAGTAGAAGGGGACACTGTTTGAGGGAACAGGCCCAGGTAAACCAGTAAAAGAGAAAAAAGAGAAAAAGCTGTCAGAGGTAACAGGGAATACGAACTGGAAACGCCGTGAAGTAAATCGCGTGTGAAACGACAAGAAGTACAGATTTCACCCACTCGCTCTCCACGAAAAGCACGTACAAGGAAATGGTGTTCTACATGTACCTTATATACAGGCCCACACGTACAGCGTCACTTACGCGGCGTGTACGTTCACCAATCACACGCTTTGTCAGTCCTGCGTGTAGATCCATTTTCACCAATCACACGCTTTGTCACTTCTACGTGTACATCCATTTTCACCAATCACACGCTTTGACACTGGGACGTGTCACGCAACAATTTCCTGCACGTGCAGGTGACTATAGGCGCGCATATGCTGTTGACGGGTTTACGCGCTAAGGCCCTTTGCTGACGTGTGGGATTTCACTACCTATCAGGCTGTCCACGCGTTCACACACGAGAGACTACGCTCCTGGCCAGGAGGCGAAATTACTGCCCCCCAGAGCCCTGAGCACGCTCCCACCTGCCATCTGCTGCTGCCTGACTGCCTGCTGGCCACGTGCCCCACAGTGCTGGTGGGTGGGGGTGTTGGGAGACATGGGTGGGGGCCTGGTGGAGGGTGCCCCTGCACTGGTGGGGGTGGTGGGAGACATGGGTGGGGGCTTGGTGGAGAGTGCCCCTGGTGGCGGGGGGTGGTGGGAGACATGGGTGGGGGCCTGGTGGAGGCTGCCCCTGGTGGCGGGAGGGTGGGGGTGGTGGGAGACATGAGTGGGGGCCTGGTGGAGGCTGCCCCTGCACTGCTGGGGGGGTGGGGGTGCAGGGGGACATGAGCAGGTGTGCAGGGTAGTCCCCTGTTTTGTAGACTGCCTGCAGGGGCCGTGGAGGGTGTACAGGGAACACCTGTGAGGACCCACCCAGCCTAATCGCGTGTGATGATTCCCACGCACCCCTGTAATACACGTACCCTGGCTAATCGCGTGTATAACTTCCCGCGTACCCCTGTAATACACTTACCCTGGCCAATCGCGTGTTAAACTTCCCGCGTACCCCTGTAATACACGTACCCTGGCTAATTGCGTGTTGAACTTCCCGCGTACCCCTGTAATACACTTACCCTGGCTAATCGCGTGTTAAACTTCCCGCGTACCCCTGTAATACACTTACCCTGGCTAATCGCGTGTTGAACTTCCCGCGTACCCCTGTAATACACGTACCCTGGCCAATCGCGTGTTGAACTTCCCGCGTACCCCTGTAATACACGTACCCTGGCTAATCGCGTGTTGAACTTCCCGCGTACCCCTGTAATACACTTACCCTGGCCAATCGCGTGTTAAACTTCCCGCGTACCCCTGTAATACACGTACCCTGGCTAATCGCGTGTTGAACTTCCCGCGTACCCCTGTAATACACTTACCCTGGCTAATCGCGTGTTAAACTTCCCGCGTACCCCTGTAATACACGTACCCTGGCCAATCGCGTGTTGAACTTCCCGCGTACCCCTGTAATACACGTACCCTGGCTAATCGCGTGTTGAACTTCCCGCGTACCCCTGTAATACACGTACCCTGGCCAATCGCGTGTTGAACTTCCCGCGTACCCCTGTAATACACGTACCCTGGCTAATCGCGTGTTGAACTTCCCGCGTACCCCTGTAATACACTTACCCTGGTCAATCGCGTGTTAAACTTCCAGCGTACCCCTGTAATACACGTACCCTGGCTAATCGCGTGTTGAACTTCCCGCGTACCCCTGTAATACACTTACCCTGGCTAATCGCGTGTTAAACTTCCCGCGTACCCCTGTAATACACGTACCCTGGCCAATCGCGTGTTGAACTTCCCGCGTACCCCTGTAATACACGTACCCTGGCTAATCGCGTGTTGAACTTCCCGCGTACCCCTGTAATACACGTACCCTGGCCAATCGCGTGTTGAACTTCCCGCGTACCCCTGTAATACACGTACCCTGGCTAATCGCGTGTTGAACTTCCCGCGTACCCCTGTAATACACTTACCCTGGCCAATCGCGTGTTAAACTTCCCGCGTACCCCTGTAATACACGTACCCTGGCCAATCGCGTGTTGAACTTCCCGCGTACCCCTGTAATACACGTACCCTGGCTAATCGCGTGTTGAACTTCCCGCGTACCCCTGTAATACACTTACCCTGGTCAATCGCGTGTTAAACTTCCAGCGTACCCCTGTAATACACGTACCCTGGCTAATCGCGTGTTGAACTTCCCGCGTACCCCTGTAATACACTTACCCTGGCTAATCGCGTGTTAAACTTCCCGCGTACCCCTGTAATACACTTACCCTGGCTAATCGCGTGTTGAACTTCCCGCGTACCCCTGTGATACACGTACCCTGGCTAATCGCGTGTTGAACTTCCCGCGTACCCCTGTAATACACTTACCCTGGCTAATCGCGTGTTAAACTTCCCGCGTACCCCTGTAATACACGTACCCTGGCTAATCGCGTGTATGACTTCACGTGTACCCCTGATATGCACGTTTCCCGCTTTGCGTTCCTTGTTTGGCAGCCCTGTAACTGGTCCAGGGTTAGCGCAGCCCTTTGCGATGATTTAGCGATTTTGATGGCTTTTCCTTGCGCAAGGGCGTTCTTGGGGGCGTTACTGGCGCTGCTGCAGGGTCGCTGCGATACTCTGCGCCACGGCTGGTTTGGGAGCATGAAATCCATGAATACGCTGTGCGCGGAAATCGGTTTTAGCGCACGTGCCTGGCGCAGTCAATCGCACGCGGACACTCTGCGCCAGCCGCTTGCGACACTTTTCAGCGAAATTCTATGAATTACCCTGCAAGTCTATATAATCCGAACAGTCTTGTGGGGGATTCACTACTTGGGCTAAAACGTCTTTGAGCTCTCCACGTAGACCTCTGTAAAACAGCGTAATCCTTTTGTCCTCAGGCCATTGAGTTTCCACTATTAGTCTATTGAAAGATGCAATATAAGCCAAAAGGTCTTGATTACCCTGTCGCAACGAAAGAAGCTCATTGTCCAAGGCCTGCCCCTGTGAATGTCTTGCGAACAGTTTTTCCATACTAAGCTGAAAGGCTTGAAAATCATGGAGAACCGGATCATCTTGATTAACTAGAGGGATCGACCAGTCTGCCGCATTGCCACTAAGGTACGAAAGTACAAAAGCTACTTTAGCTTGATCAGTTGGAAAGGCTGCTGGCCGGCATAAGAAGTGCAACCGGCACTGATTGATAAATACTGCAAACCTCTTTGGGTCACCAGAAAATCGTTCGGGCGGAGCCAGAGGTACATTCCCAGGTAGGTTGATCTGCACTGGATTCATAGAGGATGTTGAAGGAAGATTTGCCCCTGATGCGGGTAACGGGGTTTGTCCGGCTTGTGACTGTAGCAATTGTCTAGCAAGACCGTCTGTTCTCTCCTTGGAAATAATTAGTTCCCTTCTTAGAGCATTCGTTTCCTGACGAGCTGCATGCACTTCTGCCCTTAGTTCCCCAAGTAACCGGGCTAGATGGTCAGTATCCGAGGTTTCCATAGCGCCTGGGCGAGAGTTTTGCGGTAGGCTTTGCGTTCTGTAACGCTCACCTGATTCTCGCAGAGGCGCCGGTCTTGACTGGGCGACTACCGTATCTTCAAAGGTGATGTGTAGCACCCGGTTGGCTCTTTGGGCTGGACCTCTGTGCACTGTATGCCTGACTTCAAGAGTAAGATGTCTGCAGACAGAAAATATGGGATTAATGAACTGGGGTTATTGGGGTGTCCCTATCTCTTCCCTTTTTGCTCTCCTGTAGACCCCCAAAGGTTAACGCTCTCACCTTAGGTAAGTGAATGCCGAGCTCTCCATCTGCCTCGGGGCAGGGTGCTGTAACCAGTTTCTTCACTGGATCGGTAGCGCAGGCCTCTTGACTTCAGAGGACTGCTGTCCGTCGTTTACTGCACGAACGGTAAGTTTCGAGTAATTCTATTGTCTTTAAAGTCTTTAGCAATGATGTCTCTTGTTTTGCAGGTTCCGGCGATGGCGGATGACGGGCTGAAGTGAGTTGAAGATGGAGTCCGTATGATGAATAGAAGCGCTTGGAAGCACGTAAGTAAGCGCTTGTTGCCTGCTTCACGATGCGCTCTAACTGTCTTTTATTTTGCAGGTACGAGTTCGGAGCGGCTGCAGGGTGCCGGAATACCCACTGGGGTTGATGTGGAAAGGAGTAATGGCACGTGAGTATCAAAGTTCCCCAATGTCTTTAAACGCACCTTGTTTTGTCTTTCAGATGCAGGATGCAGCGCCGAAGGCCTCCGGAGCGTGCGAAGAGTCGGTAAGCTTTTGTCTTTCAGATGCCGGAATGCAGTGTGAAGACCTCCGGAGCGCACAAAGAGTAGGTAAGCCTTTGTCTTTCAGATGCCGGAATGCTAACCTGTTCTTTCTTGTCTTTATAGGTGTTGCTGAAGACTGGATTCAGGATGGTAAGCCTTTTTCCTTAGGCCCAGGATCCGATGCAGAAGACACGATGAGCGTTCTGCTGCAGAGGATGCAGAATAACGCAAAGCAAGATTCATCCACCGGGTGTGGTTTAAATAGCCTCCTGTAGTGCTTAGGTGTCTCCTTCCACAGCCACGCCTAGGTAAGAAAAGAGTTCCTGCTTTCCAGAAGAGTTCCAGTGTTCTGAATCTAGGGAGTGGCTCCTGCCCCACCCAACAGGAAAAGTAGTTCCAAACAGAAGAGGATCAGAGGCTCAGCTGGCAGGCAAGTAAGCAGCATGGTCTGCTGCAGGTAAGTCCACCCAAGCATCATGAGCCCGGCGCTTCCAGCGCTGGGACTGGGCACATTTATGAGCCTGGTGCCACAGGCGCCAGGACTGGGTCCAAAAGGTCCCAATTGGGACTGGTTGGCCCTCGGAACCTGGGTTATGGATCTGCTTCCAAGGGAGTTGGGAAAACCCTGACCTTTTGGAAGCAGAGATCATGAAAGTAAGTCTTTCTTTGGCCTACTTTGGGTTCATTTATTCAGTTTTACACAAAAAAAAAAGTCTGGTGCTGTTTTAAAACGCCGGCTTTCTGATAGTGGTGAGTACTGGTAATGCACCCATTTTTGGGATTTAAGAAAATGAATTCCCCACAATTCTAGGTTGCTTTTGGCAATCAGCATTGCCATTCCCAATGGTTTCAGACTACTGTGTGGGTAGTCCAATGGTGGTTTTAGGCAGTGCCCTTCTGTGCCCATAACATCGGCAAAATGGGTGGCAGCCTATTCTTCATGCATTTCCCTGTGCATTTTCTGGGAATCTCTGGCCATCATGATGTTTTCCATGTCAGTACTGCACAGTTTTTGAGGTAGAGCTCGGATGCATGGGTAAAAACATCCCACAAAGCTGCCAAAGTTAATGATCAGAAAACATTCTGAAGGTTATTGACCCAGGGCCAAAATTCAAGGATCAAAGGGAAGCATGGAACCCACGTGCTTCCCTCACAATGGGTTGATAATTGTTCAGCCATTTACACAATCTAGCCCCTAATCCACAGATTGATCAATTTATAAGGACTCTATTAAATATTTCCCTTGGAATTGGCCTCAAGTTCACGATAGAATAGGTAAAGAACGGCTTATTTTCCAAGGCCACATTTCAATGCCCTGGACCAGATTTGATCCCAATGAATGTGTTCAATGGCAACACACACATATGTATGAGGCAACCCACATAAGACTATTACCAACACAGGAATCCCAGGACTGGGGTCAAGAACACAAATAACAAGAGAGGGATGGTGTCCTGCAGAATTAGAAAATACTCTTTCTAGATGAGTCAAGCCTCAGCAATCGAAAATACACATTTGGTGATCAAATTAATTTAATTCAACAATAAAGTCAATTTAATTGTATATGCTATTACATGTCATGAATCAAGTAAAAACAATTTAAGAAATAAAGCAGACCTAATTCCACAATACCGGATACAATACAGGATACTATGAAAAGAGAATTGAATTCTAATCAATAACCCCAAAAGGGCCCAACTCCAACACAATGAACACCACCACATGTGAACACACCGCCAAAACACATAAAACAAAGCAGCTCCAGTTTAGGTGAGAAAAATATAGAAATAACACCTAGTTTGAGTATATACCTTGGGCTGCACTTGTGTGTCAACTCTGGCACCTACTAATTTGATATGTGCCTACATTGCTTAGATAATAGGTAGATATGTGAAAACCAATTCACATCTATTCTGTCAGTAATATTCCTGAGCATCCACAACCTCGTTCCAGGTTTGTGGCTCGAGTTTTGTCTGCAAGTGGCCTCAAGTGATTTTTATGGCCCAGCCTACTTCAGGGCAAAAAAGGGTTAGCTGAAGATGACCGAATTCTAGGCCCATTATCTGTCAAAATAATAACACAATTACCCTAGAATTTGTGTCAAAGAAACAGTAACAGAACAATTCAACGGTAAATGATGATTAAAAAACACATCTATACTGGCAAGGCTATCTAGAATGAAGACATTTCATTTGGACCAAATTGTCAATTTGAGACCGTGCAGGATATCTCTTCACACTGGCTAGTCTTCACCACACGTAGAGGGAGTCTGTAAAAAAGGAACACAAAGTGGTCCTAAATGTACAAGGGCAGACTCGCCTACATTACTGCTGGACATCTACTCAAATAATTCCACAACATCGGCTGATGAACTAACATTTTGTAATCGCTTTGGCGATAACTGAAAGGAATGCAGAACGCCATGTAAAATGTATGCCTGTAAAAAACAGAAAACTAAGTCAGCACACAGCACATAGCCTAAAACCATGTTCTTTGCGACGTGGACCTAGCAAAGATTAAACTGCCTTATTAACTGACTGGAGAACAGCGCTCTCACTCCCCCGCCGAACAGAGACACACAGGTCCATTGTAGACTCGACTGTCAAGACTGGTGTACTGTTTAAAGATCTGATGTTTGTCACCTGATCGCATCAAGGACATCACGTCATGATATGCATACCTGGGGCCATCTTGTAATGATACTCAGCACCACAAGCGGTACGCCACTAGCCTCTGCTAAACTCATGGGGGTAGAGGGCAACACTCATTTGCTAAGGTGTCTTATGACATGGAAAAGACATCCAATGGGAAGGGATCCGAGACAATGTAAACCACCCATGGAAAACTGCTATGCTAAATTAGAGGTTCAAGTCACCTAAACGTACATAAGGAAAATTCACTAAATGGCACGCATATCTAGCGGCCATCTTGTAACAGTGAGCCAGCCTCTTTGGAAATTGAGCACACTGAAAGTGCCCAACTAGCTGACATTCAGCACACTGGTGGGTAAGGTCAAACTTATAGTGGAAAAACTCATAGTCAAAGACAGAGCATTCCATAAAAAAATAGGGAAAAGCAGCCTGTGTTTGGGTTTCATATTAGCACCGCCCATTGGATTTCTTTCAGACCTGTCAAGTGTTTTTTTTTAATGGAAAATCCATTGTTGTTCTAACCTCCTAAGGCTATTGACAATGGTATAGTTACTAGGATCAGGTTTGCTGTTCACAATTACCATCCACCTGAGATCCCGGTCTGAGTGGTTATAGGCTGTGAAGTGTTGTACCAGAGGTGCAGGACAAGTATGAGTACGTATCCTCACCCTGTGTTCACAAATTCTGGTGGACACCTTCCTAGTCGTCCTGCCTATGTATATTTTCTGGCATGGACACTGGATCATATAAATAACATTCTTGGTGTTGCAATTCGTGTGAGAATTGAGGATCCAATGATTCTGAAGAACTGACTATAAGACAGATTATCCCTTAATGCTCTGCGATGTGAACTACTATAATGTAATAGAGACCTCTGTTCTGTTTCCTATTTATACAGATTAGTATATATCTTGTCATGGTAGTGCCAAATCCAGCTGTCCAAGAATGGCACCTCGCTGGAATCACTGTGGTGGGTAAAATGTAAGTTCTGATTGCGAACACCGTAAGTCATCCTCAATTCTATACGGAAAAAATTATCATCTATATATCTCTTCCAAAATCTGATGAATACAGTAAATGGATTATTCGAACACATGTGATTGTCCTCAAAATCTGACATGTAAAAATTCACCAGTTCACTTTTTCTGGATAAAAAGCTCATTTCCGAACTGGAAAAAGTTCTGGTTTAGAACAATTCTAAGCAAGTTAGCCAAAACATGTGGAGATCCGGAAGAAAGCCACAGAAAAAGATGGCTGAAGAAGAAGTGAAAATATCATGGCATGGCCATTGTAGGGTGCTCACCACCTTTAGTAAAAAAAATGTAAAAAGCCAAATTAAAAAAAAAGATCAATTTAGAAAGACTGCTCAGAAACTGCTCAGAGTGGTCTTTATAATTCAAACTTTCATGTCCCTAGATGTACACAAGGGCGCAAAGGGGCTGACTGGAGTGGCCAGACGGAAGAGGGAAGAAATGGGTAGCTTATATAAGTGTTTTTGAAGGTTGTGTGTCTGTCTGTCTCTGGCAGAGGAGGGGGAATGTTTGTGGTAGAGAAAGGAGAGGAGTGAATAAACATGTAAAAGTGTGCATGTTTGACTGTCTGAATCAGTTTGTGTGGTGGGAATTGAGGGGTAATTGAGGCGTAATGCTTTGGGATAGAAAAGAACCCATAGGGGAAAAGGGAGGGTTTGGAGGTTGAAACCTCCCATTTTCTGATCTAAGAAAACCTACGAGGGTGTGAGACGGTGGGGACAGGCAGGGGAACAGCTTCCTTCGAGGTTTAGGGAGTGAAACTGCCCCAGAAGTGTGGTGCTTCTTTTTTTTGAAGGCCAGACACAATTGTCTGAAATAAATCTGTTATTTTGGTGTGCTGCCCTCAAAAGGCAGAAATATTACATAGAATAAAAAGAAATAAAATAAAAAATATCTGTTCATACAGCTGTCATCAGCAGGTGTTAGAAACATTGTGAAAGTAACCAAAAAGTCACTAGGCAAAGAGTTATAAGCATACAAAGTATCCCAACTGAACCTCACTACAAGCTGATGGGCACAAACGTAAAAAATGCAAGAACTCCAAAAGAGAGAGAAAACTGTTCTGGAAATAAGGTGACGGTAACAGTGTTACAGGCACCTTTTCCAAACCAAACTAGAAGTCTGCCGGGCGGGCCAGTGAACTACTGGCAGTCCAGACCTACCAGTAGTTCATGCCCCTACCAGCAGATTTTTTACTGAAGCACTGGCACCGTTACTTACGGTGCCAGTGCTTCAGTTTTCCCATTCTCGTATAAGACTCCACGGATATGGGAACTTACCGTTCCTCCACTGCCCGTAATATCCCGGTGTTACCCGGATATCAGAAGACGGAAATGGCAACCTCATAATGAGAGCCAGAGCCTCCCAGCACTGACATTCTTAGGGACTAGAGCATCCTCGTATGAATGGACAAAACAGGGAAAATAAGTAAAGCAGGCAGCCCCACTGACTTCCAAAAAGTTTGACAGGGTTAAAAAACAAGCAAAAAGACCAGGGGTTCCACAGCAATCTATGGAAGGAAAGGTTCAAAAAGACAATCCTTCCTAACAACCACTATCCTGAATGTAAGTTCATTATATCCACCGCCAATCACATAGGCAACTACCAACTGGGTATCTTTTGGACTCCATTATCAAGGGGACTTTTTTGGGGCACAAAATCGTCCCAACCTTGCTGAGACTTCAGATCAGGACTGATCAGGAAAAAAGGGCCAATACTGCAACTGGAAAAAGCAAACGTACAGCACTTTACACCAGAGGTACAGTTTAGGACTTTTAGCCTCTGAATACCCTTTTCCCCATCCATTTGCACTGAGCTACTGAGCTATCGCCACTACTGGGCAAGCCAGGGAAAGTTAGTAGGAAATGTGCATAGCTGAGTGTCAGCTCCTCACACCCCCTTTAGGCATTGGTAGAGTTGTACTTTACAAATACAGTGTATTGTGAAATGTATATGTATCTCTGTGGAAACCTTACTCTACACTGTGTTACCCTTTAGACTTGTGTGTTTCCCTCATAGTACTCTAGACCCAGACACCTTTGTTTGACCTCAGATAGCACTAGGCGAGCCAATGCAAGCTTATTGATAGTCTGTTGAACCAGGTTCGAGTCCCCCTAAACCATAAACATAAAGCTGTGAGACTACTAATCAGCTTCTAGCCTAATTGAGCACTCTGTGCAGACATTAAACATTGTATCCAACAATTGTTCACCTTCATTGCAATGCCAGACACCAGTCTCCCAGAAAGCCAGTGCTCTGTACAAATCCACAACAATAGAGGGTCATATCAATTGCAGTATAGAATATTCAAAGTAACATACCATAAATGAGCGGAACCTTTATCTAGATAAATGTGAATGACTCTACCATGCTTATTCCATTCTACAATGACATAGGGCCTGATCACGACTTTGGTGGTAACCCTTAAATCCGGCGGTAGCGCTTTTACCACTGGATTTAAGGGTCTGCCAAATCAGGACTTTGTCGGATTTCGCCCCAGCTCTGAGCTGGGGGGAAATCCGCTGAGAATTCGTGCTATTACCGCCGGTGGGAAATCCGCCGGCAGTAAGAGCGCAAATTTTCCCCATTGAGCCCAATGGGGAATGGGGCATTCCCAAATGGGCTCAATGGGGAATGGGGAATTACATTACCGCCAAACTCGTGATCCGGCGCTATTAGCGCCGGGGAGTTCGGCGGTAGGGCTAATACCACCAGCGGTAATACTGCCGGGGTTACAGCCAAAGTCGTGATCAGGCCCATAATCTTGTATTTCTGTGTCCCAACCGGCTTCATCTTCTGTTTGAGGGTTGAACATGCTGGAAAGTTAAAAGCATTACATTGCAAATGGGTTTGTAGAGGATGCTACGGTCACTGTAGAAATCTGAGCTGTGGAAATTGCTGCAGCAGCTGAAGCAGGAGCAGCAGCTGGGGCAGCTGCAGCCAGCACTTCACTTTGCTGTGTAAGTCTGGATTGCAAATCTACTGCAGCTCCAAATCGTAAATCGTGGTTCAACAAGCAGAGCGAAGAGGGCAAGGTTAATAGGATATTATCAAATTCTAAGATGCTGACATGTTCAGGAAAATCATAAACAGGAGCACAAAATGTTTTCATTAATAATAAGAACTAATTTTGACTGTAATACACTACCATGATGAGCACTTCTAGATCTGCTGAAACATCCAGTAGCCCAAAGATTCATGTAACCGAAGGTGCATGGTTTTATCACTTTAAAGGTTTGCATGAAAATCCGGTCAATCTTGACCTGAAACATGGAGGCTCAGTTAATACATGTGTGGATGAAAGTGATAATGTGAAAGAGGGTAACATAGTGAAGTTAATTGAAAAAATGTATGTTATGAAGGGGGAAGTGCAGATGGCCCTGTTATACCCTAATAGGGCGCCTGTGGAATTGTTTATTGACTGCACATATGTGTTTACACTATTAAACGCTGTGGCAGACAGTAGGGTGCTGCCTTATTTCTGTCGCGGGTGCGACATTGCCCCTATATATAATAAAGGTAGTAGACAGAAAACCGAAATTGATTAATCAAACTCACTGACAGATTCCCTAACTAAAGTGCATGGAATATTTCTGGTTGGTAATCTGATAGCTTGTAATTCTGAGTAAAGGGTTTTCATTCACTTTCAGGCAGGTTTGTGTGAGCATTGTATTATTTGTTGTTGATGCTGCAATTCTCTCCAAGACTCCAATGGACTTGAGAAAAAGCTACAGAAATGCCAGGTTTTGTGTGTAATTAAAGGCAGGCATATACATTTGAAAAACACCAAGAAATTGACTTTTGTTGGAATAGACCAGGAAATTGACTTGTGTCGGAACAGACATTTTAGACCCAAAATTCATTCAGCTAAGGAGAGTATTAAAACGGTCACTGCGTTTGACTATTTGGGTATCAATTTTGGAGATGGTGGTAGTAGGTTAAGTCAATTCGATTAATCTTAGTTAAGGGTGACTAGGCTTTGGTAAGGGTTTGCAAAGCCTATGATGGAAGAGTCATTTCTCCAGCCCTTGTAGTGTATAGGACTCAAAGGCCACCATGTTAAAAGGCACGCACGCACGATAATGAACCTCCATAAATAGACTAGAGGCGAAGGAGGATCGTATTTTTGAGGAATCACTACTGCACTCAAACACTTTTGCCCTCAAAAGTGAAGGTGCCCTATGATTGGTAATAAAACACCTTCTATTCACGTACCTAGAGACCACAGACCAGAGATCCATTGCCGTTCTTGCACATGTGTGTTTCCTAGCAGCATGACTGAGGCAGCAGTATACATTTCTTGCCACTTTTGTCTATTTTCAGCCAGCCATACCACCACCGCCCCATTGATGCCCATGCGCCCCACTGTACACTTGAATTCTCTTTCATTTTCTTTCTCTGATTGCTCTTGCATCAAAGTGGTGCATTGACACCTGACCTGCTCCAATCTGCCCTCTTTAGTAATTTAAAGGCATAGCAGTCACCAATCATTTCCAATCACCTCACTAAAGAATGTTTCCTAGCTTGTCTCAGCTAACATTTGCCATCACAGATCGTGTGGGTTTACCGTTAGGGTCGGTGTTTGGAGGGCATCCTATACTACAGCTTTTAAAGATGTATCTATTAAAGACTATAGCAGCGTTTAGTTTTTTCCTGAGCGGCTGTGGTTATTTAGGCCAATGCATGTATTTCTCTGCTATCAGTTTTAAAATAATGAATGCATTGTTACATGAATAGACCGGTGCTGCTTGTTGGAGAACTTCTTTTGGATTTCTATCTTTCTTTGAATAGATAAGACAAAGTACAGGACTATTTACTTCATCACACTTGTGTAATGTGTTATGCATTTTGCAGCGGAGAGTTCCATAGTCTTATCACAGTCACCTCCTTATCTCCAACATGCTTCATTCCAAACAAACATAATCCTTTTTCTCCCTCATAACTTTTCACTTTTTCTTTTCACCCAAAGACCCCATGACAGCTAACTGATGAAGCAGATGTGGCCTACCTAGCAGGGATGGACTGGGACCCAAGAAGGCCCCTGGAAATGTTAAGTGGCCCCCTATTACACAGTGTGGGCAAGCCTAACCCCTTTCCCATGAGAAATAAAATAGGTAACCACACAAAAGAGGCCCATGATTCAGAGGCCCACTGGGAAATCTCCAGAGTTCCCTGCCCGTAGACAAATTCCCCCCCTGCTTCCCAGTTCTGTTGACACCTTAAGCAACTCCAAACAACTGTTTGTGTAGGTAAGGGGCTCCTGAATGTGGTACATGTGTATTTCATTTCTTGCCATGCGCCTTCATATAATGTAGCTTCTTGTGACATCATTTGGGATAAAGGTTGTAACTAAAGGATGCCCCCAAAATGCAAGCGAAGTTTGGAAGATGCCAAACAGACACCCAGGGCAGCGAGCTACAGAATTTATCAGGATCACGCCAACCATCATCCACATCGCCCCATGAAAAGTGGAATCAAAGAAAGAGAAATGAGGAAGGGGTTTGGATGCAGTGTAGGATTTGGATGATGTTTATAAAAAATATGCTGAATTTAGATTGCGCTAAATTAGGTGCACTGTATTATAATTTAGTTCATCGTACGTGATTGTCTGTTTCTTTTTTATAGCTATTAACCCTTCAATTCAAGGACATGCCCCATTCCATCTCAAATCCCTGCCTTAGACTCTTCCACCCCATAAGGTTGTGAGACTTAGAGCCCCTTTAGGAACCCCAGATTTAGTGCTGAATCTACTTAGGGCCTCATTACACGGTAGGCGGTAAGGGTTTACCGGTACCGGTATACCGGTACCGGTAAAACCCTTACCGCCTTACTACGAGGTCCCTTTGCGGGTTGTGGAATTTAACGCCTGCTTTTTACAGGCGTTAAAAACCAACACGCTAAGGTACCAGGGAGCTAATTACGGTACCGCAATTTGCGGTGCCGTAATTAGCGCCTTCCCCATTCCCATAGAGCCCTATGGGGCAAAAATGGGAATGGGGAAGGGCAATGGGGGAAGGGGGACTTACCGCCCCACCAACCTTGGAATAGGGCGGTAATTCCCCTTTCCACCAAGGCGGTGCCGGTATTTTACCGGCATGGACCAAGGTGCTAATAGCACCTCGGTCCACCGCCATCCGTGTAATGAGGCCCTTATATTTTAAGAGAATCCAATGAGGCATCTGCTTGTTATGTATGATGCAAATACAAGTTGTACTCCCACAAAAAACAATGACACATTCAGTAAGTTACGGACATCAACTATACGTTTTGATTTTCAGAAACCAGTTCACTTTGGAGGTTCAGTAAGAAGAACAGAGGATCATCCAGTGATGATTCCTTGTATTCATGTGATAATAAGTCGCTGGAGCAAATCTTATGATCAGCAGGTGAGAAGTTAACTTTAAGGGGAAAACGGTACAACAACCTCTGCTAACAGCACCCATGCTCCCTTTCATGTTCCTTGCGGAAACGGACATGGAGTAGAGCAAGCATTGCTGCAGAGTTCTGCCTCCAGCCTGCAACTTGCTCAGCAGTTTGCACCACACCAGCTGAAATAAGCAAAACCTAACCTGGAACTAAGGTTTTATTTCTGCTCCTTATTACACTTATCCCGCATAATGCCCACAATGGTGCAATCAGGGATTTGTAAACCGTGATTCTCCTGATGTTTTGGAATACCCATCCTATCAGCCCTAACCAGTATTTTACATGGCAAGACATCATAGGAGTTGCAGACAGTCCCAAATGTAGGTTGCAGAGTCCTGTGAACAAGCCAAAAGCTGTGATGCCAATGTTTGTTTTTATTGGTTTTGTAACAGTGTAAGAGGAAACGGAAAGAGACCTGCTGAGAGTGGCAAGGAGCCTTGTGGTCTGTGGCACCAGGCAATGTGATAGTTACATTTCAGTGGAGTCTATTTTCACATGTGGGGATGCATGGATGCTGCAGTAGGCTTCTCCAGGAGTCCTCTTCATGATGGTGGTGGTAAAACAGTGACCGCATTTGCCTCTGTGGCAGGAAGCCAACAGAATGGGTTCAACTCTCACCTCTGCCAAAGCCTTTTGGAACTAGCCTTTTTTTTAAAAAAAAAAGCATTTTGGTGCTTTTGTTTTGATTTCTTCAAGCAAATAAAATACAAGAAAACGTTAAAAAGAAAATAGAATACAAATACTAGTCACCTCTTCGACTACTGTAAGTTTCACTTATTTAAAACTTGGAGCAGTATTTACCATCACGGCTTAGTTGGCTGAGTGGTTTTGTGCGCTGACTTGCTGGCTGGAGATAGTATGCCCATGTATCGAGAAGGCCCTGTTATCAAATAGCACAGGTTTGCAACTACTTGGCGAGCAAGAAATGTATTCTTTAACTTTTGGCTGAAATAATGTGTACCTTTTCTCATGGTACTCATTTGCTGTCAAACATGAATGGCTATGGGAGGGAATGTGAGTGAGGGGAGGGCAGCTTCAGCACTTAAGAAGTGCAGTGTACATTTTCATATATCGCCATTCGTCATGATGCATTAAATTTGGGCAACACATTGCCATGGGCAGCATAGTTAATTTCAAACGTAACTGTGGAGACAGTGGAGATAAGGGGCATACTCGGCTATTCAGCCGAATTTTGGCTAAAAATAGAACATTCGGCTCCTTCCGAAAACGTGTTTGTCCCTGAGGGCACTGTTCTGCCTGTAGCTCTTGTTAAAAGCAGCACAGATCAAAGTGACAAAGAGGAAACAACTGGATTGCAGAGTATAAATAAACACTGGCTGACAAAATAATGTTGATCAAGTGTATTTGTATAAAGACAAAGAGGGGTGGGTTGTAGTAAGAGGGCTCCAGGCGCTGCAATGGTAGGAGACAAAGGAAGGGGGACATGTAATGCAAAGGGTTCCTTTGCAGCCATAACAATGATTTTCTGGCAACACCCATTATTTTATTTGTTGTGTTGGTTAAAGTAGAACCATCTACAAATATAGAGAACATGTAAATATCACACTTCGGGTTTCTGTTCTAAGCGTGCATAAATGTTCCTCTTTTAACTCTGCATAATTCCTGTTCATTGCTCTGTAGGCATTAACAGACCATGTATAGCTTTTGTCTAAATTGCTCTCCTTGAAGTAGGTGTGGAAAGGCCTCAGGCAGGCAGCACAGCTGAATCCTTTCCCAATTATTCCATCAATAAGCTATAACCCAGCAGGGTACCATGTAGCACTCAAAAAGACAAATATAGAGTCTTCAGTCTCACTTGCTGTCTCAATGTACCACTTAGTTAAGAGACAGAGAAATGCTGGGCTGCTGACGGGGCCCTACTGGGAATGAAAAGTGGCCGTGACATTTGTTTTTCAAAGTTGCCCATATTTCGCTGAATGAGCTAACACAGCCCTTCTATGAGGGGATTGGGAGTAACCCCGAGAAAATGTTGAATCAAATTAATAGAAATGTGCACATTTAAAGCATGTTTTAAACATATATGGATTAAAAAGTTATGTTTTAAATAAGTTAATGATCTTTCAAAGTAGATCTTCAATGATAGTGGGACCTGGGAATTTTGCAGATAAGAAAAACAAATTAATCCGGTATTAAAGGTGCCTAGGCAACATGTATCCCTAATCCAGCTCATCCTTTTCCCATGCTGGGACGTGCACACAGATAAAAGGCACTCTTAAATGAGTATTAGCAATACCAACAGTTTGGGATTTTGTGTAGGCATGGGAAAGGCATTGGCCAGGCACTGCCATAGTGATATTAACTGAATTGTAGCAGCTGAAAACTATGAAAGTACCTGGCCATATAATAGCACTGCCTGGTGAATGTCTAATATTCATACACGAGCTTAAACTGTTGGCTTTGCCAATGCTTGTTTTTAACAGGACTTCAGTGAAGAACAGGCATAGTGCTTATAAACCGAGTAGCTGAAAGCAGACGTGGTTGACATTTGTATTACACCAGTACCACTTATACAGTTCCAATTAAGTCATTAACTCAGAAGACTGCTTTGAGAAAACACTGACAGGCAGTTTGGGAGCACAAATTCTGATTTTGGGGCATGATAAATCTACCTCAAAGAGATCAAAGAAGGACGTGTTTTGGGTGGAGAGGGGAAGAAAGCGGGTGGAAATGGCCATAGGGATTAGCATGGCCATGGGCAGTCATTGTGGGGGTAAATAACCAAACAAGATATACAAGCTTTGTGTCCCACAATATGATATTTCTACCAAGCTGTACTCTAATGCAATAGTTTCAGCCTATAGGTGGCACTTTAGCCAAAACTAACAAAAACGTTGACTTGGTATGTTATCAGTCACCAATGAAGCGCCCGCACGTTCCCAACAAAGTGACTCAGCATCTGTGTGTTCAAATAGTGGTACTCTTATTAGTGACTCTGCATCGGCAATGACATGTTAAGGTGAAATCTGTATTGAGAGTTTGGGGTCTCATTTAGCACCATGCATCCAAAATATCAAAACATGGGGTGGGGATGTAGTGACAGTAAATAAAGAAATCTGCAGCAACTCGAGCTGGGGCCGGCGCAGCACAACACTCAAACAAGAAGCAGCATGCCTGTTTACATGGCCGAACTCAATGCTGCCCCCAGCACAACGCACACACATGCAGCACACCCTTGTAAGAAGGGAGTAGAGCCGACCTCTATTCACCCAACAGGCCAGTCTGAGAACCCCAGCGCTTACAGATGTGCTCCTAAAATGGGGCTTGGACAGAGTAAATAAGTAGGGCTCCAATAGACCAGTTAATTGACTTTTCAAATAAGCCCCTTTTCACAGTTTTACATGACTGAGCAGGAGTCACAAATTGCTGTCTTCAACTTTTTAATGGGACAAAATAGCTGCCAAGTAAAGTCTAAATGACTCGAACTATGAATGGGAGTGCTACAATGGCCATTCCATGACAAGTTTTTAAGTGACATATGGATTATTTGAGCAGTTGCAGGCAGCCACCCAATCCGAGGGAAGAGAAATAGCTGATTGATCATTGTTCAAAGTGTTGTCGTTGTGCCTGCATTATTAATGGACAGCATAGAACGATGCTGGTCATGGAAAAATTTGAAAAGTTAGAACTCTGCGCGCCATACCAGTGACTGGGGGGTGGACACGTCATAATCGTAATTTCTGTCACTTTCACAAATTGCTACAAATATTGCAATATTTATGGTAAATGGGATAAGTGTTACATTTAGTTACTTTCTGTTATTTTGTGTAGAGGCGATACATTTGTAGATTTGCATGGGTGCACAAACATAACGATGAAACATTGTCACACAGAGGGACCCTCCTCACTTAGGTGAAGCAGGCTATCAATATCTGCACGTGGAGTTTAGCTGTATGACTAGCGGTCATCAGAGGAGATCATAATAGGTATAAAATGCACACATAATGGTATACATGTATGGGAAGTATTTTTCGAATTTAGTAAAAGATATGAAATATATGAGGTGTGGTTGCTCTGTGTATCATGGGTCTCCGTATTGTGGATTAATTGGAAGGGTGTTTTCGCAATCATGGCAAAGGGCCGTCAGCAATCAGGGAACAGGTTTCCTAAGTTGGTTAATGGGGTGGTTGCGGTCAGTTTGCAGATGGGTCAAGTGCTGGAAGGCAAAGGGAAGATATGATCTATGGTTAACAGGAGAGCTCATTGTTGTAAGGGGTCGGCATCTTGTGAACTTGTGGGGGTATTTGGAACAGGTGGCTTCTCCCAGGGTACTTACAGAGATCAGTAGTAATACATTTCAGGAGAGCGATTGTGTTGTAGAGAGTGTGCGGGACTCATGTGAATAGGAATGGTCAGTAGTCATAAAAATCGGACACCGCACTGGTTTGGGCAATGCAGTTAGGAAACACGAATAGGTCAAAAGCTAATCTATGTGTCTTTCTCTCATCTGCATGTGCTTAGGTATTTTTAGAACAGGTCCATGTGCCTCATTAATAGGAATTCTGTTATTGTGTAACTAAGAGGCACGGCTGCCACCAAATATGGACACGTTTTTGGGAAGGGGTGTGTTGAAAATGTAAACCTTGTAATTATGCATTTTAGGGGATTATGTTATAATGCCTGTGTCCAATGAACTGTGTGGGTTTTGGATTTCCCTGTGCAGGGCAAACAATCATGTTTGAGGAGATGCCTTTGTAATGGTATCTGGGGGGAGTGTATAACTATTACGAACTGTATATAATATGTGTTCTTTGTGTCTTTCAGGGAGGCCAGGGTTAGTGTGACTATTAGATGTCACCTAAGCCCCCTTTCGGCAGTTTCTACAATAAACTTGCTTTATGGACAAAAGGCGCACTTAATCATTATAAAGGTGGGCCTAATTTGGGTAAAGGGGCAGAGATTAAGGTCCATGCCTACAATTTGTTTAGCCAGATAGGATCCTTGGGCTCTAAGGAAATATTGGGGGTCTCCTGTTCGTCTAGCTCAACTGAGGTCCTTCTCTGCAGGGACCAGCTCGTGCACAAAAAAGAAGTGGTTTGCAGGCACCAAGTGGCCTGTCTGGTCCCCAAGATGGAATTTCCGCAGCCCAGCTGTGAAGCAGAACTGATTGGGGGAGCACCAGTTCAGAGCCCTTCGAGGTGCCGACGTCCACGTAAGTGCATCTTTGTCGGGTAAACCAAGTGGGATGTAATAGGATAAAAAAGGAAATCGTTTTATTTAGGTAGGGCAAGAAATATGTTTATGGGATTAGAAGGCACTAAGCAGGTTGAAGAGTGAATGGGTTTAGGAAGTGTATGAATAGTATATGTTTTTAAATGTTTTATTATCTAGTTTGTTATTTTAGAGGTGTAGTCTTTCAGAGCAGTGTGTTACTCGTGGGGATAGTCTTGATACCCTTCAGGTTGCTTGTCTGGTTGGCTGGAGCTCTCACTTTAGTGTGAGGTGGCATTTTATGGTAAGACCACCCGTAGATACCTTTCTGAGGCATAGTTTGTAAGGCCTTAATTGTATTATTTGCGTGGGTGGACCCAGCACCTCGAGTTTCTTGGTTAGTCTAACGTAGTGTGGGTCTCCTCTGGTAGTTTCAGGGAAGATGGCTCTGTAGTAGAAAGGGCCATACTAGTGAAAAGAAGAAGCGATACAGCGGTGTTGTAGTGGAAAACATTGTGCTACTTCTATGCTCGAGTGAAGTTGAAATCTCAAAGGAATGGAAAGATTTTCGGCTGGGGTGTTTTAATAAGATGTTGTCTTTTGTGCGCAGTTGAGGAATACACAGCTATTGAGGCAGTTATAAAGAAGTGTAGAGTGCAGAGAGTGAGTATGGGGAAAACCTTTGGATTTTTGGGTAGTCATTTTTGGGTTTACGGGTTGGATTTTCCAGTTTTTTGTGGATTTTTGTTGAAACATGGACACTCCATTGAATCATTTATGTCAAGTGCTCCCTGGACATAAAATAAACATTTTGAAATATTCTCTGGATTGGTTGAGGGAAACAAAGGGCAAGATGTCTAAACCGTGACCTAGTGAGGTGTCCTATGATAAGGATATATTGGAAAATCTGCATGCTTTCTTAGGGAACAAACATAAGGGGTTGAAATTGGACAATAGACTGATTATCTTGGAACTATGGAGGATATACGAGAAGGGAGGGAATGCCCAGAAGGTTGTGGCTATGTAAGAAGGGACGAGGAACGAAGGTGACCGCCCCCATATGGGTGCTATACTTTGTCTCCCGCAGAAGGGTATGCAAATCCAGAGTTTGAACCTCCATATTCTCTGGTGACTACTCCAGTGGTTATGAGAGGGTCAGGGGTAACACCTCCATCTGCACCAATTTTCAAGAGACAGGAGTATAAGGGAAGCAGAAGATATCCTATTATGAATTTCTGTAAGAGGCGACAGGAAAAGGAAAGGGAGAGTATAGACCAGGAACAAAAGGCTGAGGCCAAACTGGTCCAGAATAAAATAGCAAAGATTTGTTTAGAGGGGGCAATGATAACCAGCCCCATAGAGGGACACCAGGGGCAGTTGACAACAAGGACAAATAGACTCTGGAATGGGACAAGCATGGATGGACAGGTATGTACCTGGACCAAGACCGATGAGAAGATTTCCACGGGGTAGGTGAGGATTTTTTCAAGGCGTCTGATCATTCAGTGGATTTGGAGGAATGGGGCCCCGGTTCACTGGGCCTTTGGGAGGGAGGAATTGAGGAATGCATGGTGTGCAGTGTTGGGTGTGTGGAACAATGGGGCATGTGTCGCGGGATTGTCGAAGTACACAGCATTTTAACACAGGTCCCCTCCAGATGAATACCCAAATATCGTCCTATGCCCCGAACTCTGTCCAGGTTCATCAGAACCTGGGAACTGGAATGACACAGACTCATGCTCCAATCATGTCAGCCCAGGCAGCAGTACACACTTGGGAGAAGAATCATCTACTGAATGGGACATTTACCCATTATACTGGATCAAGTGTACTCAGAGGAATCCCTTTTTCGCATCCTGGTGCTCAAATGTATGAGAGATAGGCCAGCCCACAGGTATTTCTGACGTGTCCAATTCTATTGGTTACTACAGATCCAGAAGATGAACCCTGGATAGGTACAAAGGTAGGTAAACAGACATTCTCTTTCATGGTTGACACAGGGGCCACGAAATCCAGCATTAAAAAATTGAAATTCCCTTATCAGGCAAAGCAATGAACACATAGGGATTTTCTAGGGTTGTCCTATCGGTTCCATACACTGAAGATTGGCCTATCAAGGTAGGTAATCAAACGTTATCTGCTCCCTTGTTATACTGCAACGATACTCCAGCAAACCTTTTGGGAAGGGACCTCCTGAGCAAGCTTATTATAACAATCACTTTTTCAAAGGACGGCATAGTCTATTCAACTCCAGGAATTTTTGTTCCGGTCTGCTGAGTCACAGGAGATAACGCTTGGGACTATTGTTACCATTCTTCTAGAAGCTGTGGTTGTGAAGAAGGACAGGGTGGTTCTATTTCAGGCACCGATGAGGAAGGAGGTGACTGATGCACAGTGTTGTCTATTGATCCGACTTCATTGTTAGGAGACATGTCCGATGATGCAGAAGATGCAGGAGAAATGGTTTTTGAGATTGAGGTGCCTTGTCAGGTAATGATGGAGCAAAGGTAGGTACATATGTATAATACAATAAAGAGTAAGATAACACGTCTTGTTTTACTTACATCCAACCCCCTTTACACAGGAACTCTATAAGGTTTTCCGGCATCACTAGTCCTGAAAAAATGGACCGTCTGCTATGATTGATTAAAAAATGTGTATAACAAATTTTTATTCAAATAATTCGAACTGAATTTAAACATAAAACACTACCCTCACCTAACACAGTGTACTAAACACTAAAAAACAGTTACTAAAACATGAAATACAAAGTTCACTTATTTGCATGACACAAAAGATATCACATAACATAACACAAAAAAATCTCAATGTGTCTCTAAAACAACAACCATCCCAACATGTTTCTGTTCTTCACTGCCCAGTTCGGGCGAACATTCTTCAGGGGAAATTTTTTAAAAAAAAGCATCCACTAATCTCTTCAACACCGTGCTGAAAGGGTAGATTCAAACTTCTATACAGGCAAAGGAAGGAAAGAACCTCCGAGCCTGTAAGAGTAAAAGGAAAAACTAATGAGTTCCAAAAAGAGGGAAAGGAAGTACTACAAAATGTAGAAAAAGAACATGGCATAGAGGTTATGCCACACTCACACGGGTCCCAACAGGGCACCCACAAATTTACCTTTAAATGGTGAAACTTCAAAGCGCGTCACAGGATGACAAATTCGCTGGTTTCTCGCCAAATGAGAGACCACTACTTCACAAAAGCGTCATAGTCCGCTAAAGTATCGCCACACCTAAATGAGACAGAACCAATACACAGAGACCACATGCTCTGTTATATCCAGAAAGGGGCTTCAAAATGCAATTACACATGAAAACAGGGCTCCAAATATCATAAAATAAATTACCTTCACAGATGTAGGGATCAAGACTGTAACAAGCAAAGCAGCAATCAACGTGTTTGTAAAGGAGAAATCCACACAGTCAAGCCGTAAAGTATCAATCTGGAAAACAATGGATGCATGGCAATGAACACCATATGTCTGGCATCACCCTTCAACATGTACCGATGGGAGTGCTTTTATTTCACCCTCGTGATTAAGACTAAGTGCCCGTACAATATATAGAAAGAGGAGCTATTGTGTTGATGAATCGTAGTGATTATGTAAGAGAATGTGAAAGACTACTATCAGATAATGTGAGCTATTTGAGACTTGCTAATGACCCCTCTGCTAAACTTATGAATATTATCAAAGAAAAGGTGACTTCAGCGTTTGACGCTGAAATGATCAATAAGCAGGAATGTGAATTTCTAATTAGGGATCACGGAAGGGTACCTGTTTTTTACATCTTGCCCAAAGTACATAAGAGACTTGTTGATCCCCCTGGCAGACCCATAGTATCTGGTGTTAATTCTATTTTGGAACCCTTGTCCAAATTTGCAGACTTTTATCTAAGACCATCTGTTTTGAAAATGAAAAGTTATTTGAGAGACACCACTGATGCTATTAACAAAATAGAAAGCATAGAGTTTATTCCGGGCCATTCTCTACTGATAGGCTTGGATATTCAATCTTTGTACACTGTGATACCCCAAAGAGCCACACTAGAGGTGGTTGAAGAAGTGTTGATGAATAGAGAGGATGGTCATCCTGTGAGCAATGCATTTATTTTGTGGTGTACGGAGTTTGCCTTGACCCAAAACTTTTTTCAATTTCAAGGTACTTTTTTTCAACAGATTGAGGGTACTGCTATGGGTGCTGCCATGGCTCCCAATTTAGCTAATCTCTACGTCGAGTATTTTGAAAAAGCAGTGATATACCCAGCCACCAACCCCTTTATCCATCATTTGAGGAAGTGGCTGAGGTATATAGATGATATACTGATTGTATGGGATGGCTCAAGAGAAGAGGCTGATAGTTTTGTGACATGGCTCAACCAACAAAACCGGTTTTTGAAATTTACTGGGTCTATATGTGATTTGGAGACCCATTTTTTAGACATTACCATTTTTCATCACAATGGTTTTTTGAAAGTGAAGCCCTACAATAAGACCACTGATAGGAACTCTTTATTACACTTCAACAGCCATCATGCCAAACATTTAAAGAATAATTTGCCATTCGGACAATTTTTGAGGCTGAAGCGTAACAGTAGTCTAAAAGATGATTTTGCTCAAAGTGCGGATGTATTGACCAACAAACTGTTGGCCAAGGGTTATCCGTCTAGAGTAATAAGAAATGCTTCAAAAAGAGCCTACAATAACAATCGCGAGGCATTGCTGGAGAAAAGTAACAAGACTACTAAAAAGATTGGCACTGTTTTTGTTAACACTTTTTCGAATTTGTCCTATAAAATCAAAACCATTGTGATGAAAACTTGGAAGAAAGTCTATTGTGGTAAAGAAGTGTTGCCTCCTTTAGTGGCGTTTAGAAAAAGTCAGAATCTACGGAATATTCTAATCAGAAATGATGTGACAGAAATGCGAACTCCACAGGTTAGACAAACTAGACTGTGGGGTTTGCCTGAAGTGAAAGGACATTTTCCATGTGGGAATTGCAGCATGTGTGGACAAACAAAAGAAACTAGAGTATTGCAAATTCTACCTGATGTAAAGTGGGTCTTCAGTGAAATGACAAACTGTAACACAGCCAATGTTGTATATTTAATCACTTGCCCGTGTGGCCTACATTATGTGGGAAAAACGAATAGGCAATGTAAAGTTCGAATGGTGGAACATCGCAGCTGTCTCAAAAACCAGGTGATTACTGCTCCCCTTGTCAAACACTTTATTGAAAAGAAACATGGTTTTAATGATTTCACATGGCTGATTTTGAAAAAGGTGCATGGACATACCAAAATTGAAACGGATCGAAAATTATTGAATGTAGAGCAAAAAATTATTTTTAAATTACAGAGTAATGTGCTAGGTCTCAACGAAAGCATTGATTGGCATTTGGTCAGCCAAGTATGATTTTTGACAGTGTGAGATGCATATACCATATTGTGTTGGTGCCAGCATATCATTGTTTTAAAAAACACCTGTTTAGTGCTCGTAGTGTCCACTAATCTGTTCTACACCAGTAGGCTTCAGGTCCGTTCCAACATGGCCCTTCCTTTTGATGGACTTTCCTTCCTACACTGAGTAGTGTAGTCCTTTCTTTGTGTTGCCGCACGACCATAGACTTACTGTTAGTGTGCAGCAGTTTTTGGTTTCACTGAATTCAGTGTTGGCTGTGTGCGTTGGAAGCTGCCATTAGAGTGATTTAATCCCTCTGAGTGTACAGGTGAGTCATTAGCATTGTGGTTCTGTGTGTGATAATTTTCCCACTGCCGGTACATTCCCTTCCTGTACGCGTGGGGTAGTTTGGTTATCTTTTGCCATGGGTTTCCCACGTTGTGTAGGATGGACAGCATGGAAGTTTTTTCTGCATTCTATATATTGTACGGGCACTTAGTCTTAATCACGAGGGTGAAATAAAAGCACTCCCATCGGTACATGTTGAAGGGTGATGCCAGACATATGGTGTTCATTGCCATGCATCCATTGTTTTCCAGATTGATACTTTACGGCTTGACTGTGTGGATTTCTCCTTTACAAACACGTTGATTGCTGCTTTGCTTGTTACAGTCTTGATCCCTACATCTGTGAAGGTAATTTATTTTATGATATTTGGAGCCCTGTTTTCATGTGTAATTGCATTTTGAAGCCCCTTTCTGGATATAACAGAGCATGTGGTCTCTGTGTATTGGTTCTGTCTCATTTAGGTGTGGCGATACTTTAGCGGACTATGACGCTTTTGTGAAGTAGTGGTCTCTCATTTGGCGAGAAACCAGCGAATTTGTCATCCTGTTACGCGCTTTGAAGTTTCACCATTTAAAGGTAAATTTGTGGGTGCCCTGTTGGGACCCGTGTGAGTGTGGCATAACCTCTATGCCATGTTCTTTTTCTACATTTTGTAGTACTTCCTTTCCCTCTTTTTGGAACTTATTAGTTTTTCCTTTTACTCTTACAGGCTCGGAGGTTCTTTCCTTCCTTTGCCTGTATAGAAGTTTGAATCTACCCTTTCAGCACGGTGTTGAAGAGATTAGTGGATGCTTTTTTTTTAAAAAATTTCCCCTGAAGAATGTTCGCCCGAACTGGGCAGTGAAGAACAGAAACATGTTGGGATGGTTGTTGTTTTAGAGACACATTGAGATTTTTTTGTGTTATGTTATGTGATATCTTTTGTGTCATGCAAATAAGTGAACTTTGTATTTCATGTTTTAGTAACTGTTTTTTAGTGTTTAGTACACTGTGTTAGGTGAGGGTAGTGTTTTATGTTTAAATTCAGTTCGAATTATTTGAATAAAAATTTGTTATACACATTTTTTAATCAATCATAGCAGACGGTCCATTTTTTCAGGACTAGTGATGCCGGAAAACCTTATAGAGTTCCTGTGTAAAGGGGGTTGGATGTAAGTAAAACAAGACGTGTTATCTTACTCTTTATTGTATTATACATATTGATATCCCTGTCAGTAGAGTAGGATGTTATTATAGGGACTGTTTATACCTATTTGAACATACTGCAAAGGTAGGTACCACAGACCATGCTCATTGTGAGAAAAGCATTGCCATACTGGAAGGAGGATTTGGAGAAAGTGCTAGACCACTTATGGACCAGCAATAGGAACAATTTGACCAAGAGTTAGGCAATACCCCATGTCTAAGGAGACAGACGAAGGGATTTTTGACACCATTATGGCATTGTTAAATCAAGACATTATACAACCTTCTGAGTCCCCATGTAACACAGCCATTTTACTCTGTGAAGAAGGCAAAGGGGTCTAGTTGGAGGATGGTTTAGGATGTACGGCCTCAGAACAACATTGTTGAAGCAGAATTTCTGGTGCTACCAAATCCTGCTACCATTCTCTGTAAAATCCCTACTGGGTCATCCCACTTCACAGTTATTGATTTGAAAAATGCCTTTTTCTCTGTTCCTTTGCACCCTGATTCCCAGTACCTCACAGCGTTTATGTATCATGGGCAGAGATTTGAACAAGGTTACCCCAGGGGTACTGTGAATCTCCAAGTGTTTTCAATAGGTTCATTCAGATAGATTTGGGGAACTTACAGATGTCCAGCACTGTAATTCAGTATGTGGACGATTTACTTGTTTGTTGTGGTGCCAGCCTCCATCTTCCTCATTTTCCTGTTCCCTCACAACACACACCCATCCCTTGTGCACCAACAACCCCACTCAAGCCACTGGCATGGGGCACGTACATCCTGTAACCCTGAGGGTGAATCACCTCGCCTCTCTCTTGCACTCTCACTTGAGTGGCAGTGAGACCATCACTCACCCCTATATACAGTCTGTGTTTTTACCACCGGAACCCACCACAGCCACCAGTCAGTAACACACTGACCGGCAGCATCTCTCCTGTCGAACCAGCACGGCTTTTCCATTACACCCCACCACCACACCACACCATGCACTGACTAACGGTTTAACCATCGCTCAGTGTAACATAATGTGTGTTACACCTTTGCACCGATGGTCGCTCTGGCGACAGCATCGTGTGTACAACACAATGCATTCTTACTCACCCAAGATGGCGGACGCCTCTGAATCTGTTTGTGAAGCTCACGCTGCAGAGGTTGCACGTTGTTTACCTTCACGCCGCGACGATCATGTGACTCCATATAATCCGACCAGGAAGTTCAGCAAATGCGTCGCTACTCTCCAGATCGGCGCTTCGTAAGTTCGTTCCTAGGGAATCTGTTTCATGTCCCGTCCTCCTATCTTTAGTCTTCTGTATCTAACTTCCTGTTCTCTCTGCCCCTTCCTCCATTAGGCCATTTTCCGTCATCCGTCCGCTCACCACCTCTCCTATAAGGTCCGATTCCAGCCTAAAGAGTGAGTTCTTGAGGGTTTATAGTTCCCTTCAATCCTCTTCCCCAATCTTAGCTCAAATACTAACATCCGCTTCTGGTTTCCGGAAACTCTCTCTCTTTCCTCATAGGACTCACCCCCTTCTCGAAGACTTTACACAGACTTCTCGAATCTCTCAACTCCATCCCCGGACTAAGTTAATCATAGCTTTTCGAATCAACAGCAGACTATCGAAAGTGGAGAAAACTCACCTCTCCTTTCTTTCGTCCAGGACCAGCTTCGTCCGCACCGGATCTTTTGAAGGAAAGCTGGCTGATTCATCCCGAAGGTCTACGGTATCCCGTCACAACAACACAGGGTTTTTCTTCCCCGGAGGGTTTTCCCTGGGGACTGTGGTTCCTCCGCAGCTGAAACTAACGGCTGGGAGGGAGCAGGGTTTCCCGGGAAGCCTTCACTATCTGCCTTGTTGCTGATACGGAGTCCGCCCGCTGCCCAGGTTAGTGAACTGCATAATTGTTCTGTCTCATATTGGACGCAATGTAATAGTTAGCGACGCCCTAAAAAGGAAATATTCTATTATAGGCTCTTGTGCAGACGGTGGACTCCGATGGAGCAACAAATGCAACAATTAATGGCTGCCATGCAGTCTATGTCTCTGGAGATGCAATCTCTGAAACAAGACAATGCTCAGTTAAGACAACAGGTCGCTCGAGCGTTTTCAGAAACTCCTCCTTATGCCTTACATACCGATAAGTATGACGGAGACCCGCACAAACTCAAGGAGTTCCTGGACAGTTGCCTGGTTCAGTTTACCTTTAAAGCACGTTTTTTCCCATCTGATAAGGACAAAGTAGGTTATCTGATATCCCATTTGACAGGCCCTGCATTGGCCTGGGCGACTCCCCTAGTCACCTCAGGAAATGCCATTCTAGACTCATACACAGCCTTTACTAACAGTTTGCGGTCTATGTTTAGTAGGCAGGAAATTTCAGTCTCTACTCAGGAGAAACTACTAGATTTAAAGCAGGGAAATAAGGATCTTATGAGTTACGTGACTCAATTTAAACAGCTATCAGCTGAAACAGGGTGGCCGGATGACGGTCTCCTCACGCTATTTCGCAGAGGTCTTTCCGAGGAACTGAAAGATGAGGTCTCAAAGGTTCCTCGTCCCGCCAATTTAGCCGAGATGATTGCGCTCACGATGCAGATTGATTACCGTCTCCATGAACGCTTCCATGAGAAGAAAAGAGGGAAACCCTCTAAACTCTTCTCCAGTTCTCCTTCCCCGGTTTCTCGATCTCAGAATCCCGACGAACCCATGCAAATAGGAGTGGCCAGAGGCCCTTTGTCAGAGGGCGAAAGAGAAAGACGGATGAGTCAGGGCCTATGTATGTACTGTGGGGCTTCATCTCACATGCTGAAGGATTGTCCCGTCGTTCCTCCTCGTCGGATAAGGAATCCGATGCGGGGAAACGCCAAGACCCTGTCGTAAGGGGAACCACGGCAGGAGGTCCTGAAAGGAGTTCCCCAAAGAGACTTGGTACTTCTCTTAAAGAGGAGATTACGGAACACACTATGTTAGTACTTCCCCTGATCTTGAAATTACCAGACTTAGAGCTACGTGGGGTTCCGGCATTGATCGATTGTGGAGCAGCTGGCAACTTTATTGATGACCAATGGGCTGCGAAGCATGGAATCATTAGATCCGCCAAGACGTGTATAACTCCCATTCAGGGGGTGGATGGTTGTCCCCTTAGTTCTGGACCTATTCGAGAACAGACTACTCCTCTTACATGCCTGATTTCAGCCCACAAGGAGACGTTAGTTTTTGACCTGATAAAAACTGCTCATTTTCCCATTATTTTGGGCTTACCGTGGCTGCGAACCCATAATCCTTTTATAAACTGGAAGGCAGGAACTTTGTTCTTAGGTTCCGAATATTGTGTTTCCCATTGTCTTGCTCAATCATCTGTTGGCATTCAAGCACCTTCCATGATGGTAGTACCAACCGAAGGCTCCTCGATTGGGATGGTCAGTCAGATCCCGAGGTGTCATCAACAATTTCAGTCCATATTTTCTCAGCCAGAATTCCCTACATTACCTCCTCACCGTCGGGATGACTGTCATTTAGATTTGTTCCCTGATCGACCGATACCTTTCGGCCGAATGTACATCTTATCCCAGCCGGAAAAAAAGGCTCTCAAAGACTACCTTCAGACTAATCTTCAAAACGGTCTTATAACCGAGTCCAAATCGCCAGCCGGTGCTTCGTTATTCTTTATTCCCAAGAGAGATACAGAGGAACTACGGCCATGCATAGACTATCGAGGGCTCAATAAGGTTACCATCCCGGATAAGTATCCAATGCCGCTTATCCCAGACATTCTGGAAGCCGTTCAAGGGGCTTCTCTCTATACCAAGTTGGATTTACGAGGGGCATATCACTTGATTCGCATCGCCCCTGGCGACGAGTGGAAGACTGCCTTTCGGACCCCATTCGGTCACTACGAATATAGGGTGATGCCGTTTGGGTTGGCTAATGCTCCCGCTGTTTTTCAGCGCTTTATGGACCATCTATTCGCCGATGTACTCCTTCACTATGTAATCGTCTATTTGGATGATATTCTAGTCTTTTCACAGAATATAGAGGAACACATCGGACATGTCAATTTGGTATTAGACCGACTTAAGGCCAACCAGCTGTATTGCAAACTGGCAAAATGTGAGTTCCACAGGAACCAGGTGACGTATCTTGGGTTCGTGCTGTCTGCCCAGGGGATTTCGATGGACCCTCGGAAGATCTCGGCTATTTTAGATTGGCCTTCCCCTTCAAACGTCAAAGAGATCCAACGATTTTTGGGATTCGCTAATTTTTATAGAAAATTCATCCCAGGATTCTCCAAGACCGTGCTTCCCATTACCAGTCTTCTGAAGAAGGGGAAGACTTTCGTTTGGGATGACCCTGCGCAGAAAGCTTTTTCTGAACTGAAGAATCTTTTCACGTCTGCTTCCATTTTGCTCACCCCAGACCAGTCTCGACCATTCATTGTCGAGACTGATGCGTCTCACCATGCTCTAGGGGCAATTCTTTTGCAAAAGGACGAGTCAGGAGAAGAAGGACCAGTTGCTTATCTCTCCAAAACCTTCTCCTCCTCGGAAATAAATTATTCAGTCCTCGAGAAAGAATTGCTGGCAATCAAGCGAGCCTTTGAGGAGTGGAGACATCTGTTGCTGGGCTCGGCCTACCCGGTCGAGGTTCGAACCGACCATCACAACCTCAAAGTATTACAACAAGCCCATACCACAAACAGTCGACAAGCTCGCTGGGCTCATTTTTTTCTACCGTTTCGGATAGAATTTACTTTCCTTCCAGGAGATCAAAATCTCCGAGCAGATGCGCTTTCAAGAAAGGATCCTCCAATCAAAAAGTTCCATTCAGAGCCTTTCTTTCCTAAGGCTAAATTTCTGGCAACAGTGACTGATTTTCTACATATTGTCAGACAGGAAACGGCACGTCTAGATCCGATCTGCAGGAACTTACAAGAGACTCATTCGCTGACTCAGGAGAAAGGATACTACTTTTTTAATGATCAAGTATTCATTCCGACCCCAACACTTCAGAAAGAAGTACTGTTCATGTGTCATGACTCCAAGGCAGCCGGGCATCGAGGATATCAAAACACCCTTGAGCTGATTACTCGTCATTTTTGGTGGCCAGGGATAACCAAGGATATCCAAGATTATGTATCAGCATGCACGGTTTGTCTACAGTCTAAGACTCCCAGGTATCCACCTTTTGGTTTACTCACCTGTATGCCGATTCCGGACAAGCCCTGGCAAGTCATTTCCACTGACTTTATTGTCGATCTTCCGTTGTCCTCTGGTTACACCACCATTATGGTGACTATTGACTATTTCACGAAGATGGCCCATTTCATTCCTCTGCAAAAACTCCCCGGGGCTGCTCTGATGTCAAAGATCTTTATATCAGAAATTTTCTCTAGACACGGTCTTCCTAACACTATTGTGTCTGATCGGGGTCCCCAATATATCTCGCAATTTTGGAAGGGTATCTGTCAAACATTGGGAATCAATAGAGCCCTTAGCTCAGGATATCATCCACAAACAAACGGGCAGACTGAGCGCCTAAATCAAACATTAGAAACATATTTGCGTTGTTTTGTTTCTGCGGCACAAGATGATTGGGGAGATCTCCTACCCTTGGCTGAATATGCTTACAATAATGCCAGTCATTCGGCACTAAAGACCAGTCCTTTTTACTGTTCTTATGGTTATCATCCATCCTTTGAACCGTCCATCTCAAAGTCCTCCTCCAGATGTCCTGGAATAGACAGTCTAGTCGATGGTATTCAGAAGGGTCAACAGCTCGCTCGAATAGCTCTGCTAGCTGCCCAAGATCGAGCCAAGAGGGCAGCTAATCGCCGTCGACAAGATCTGCCATCCCTTCGAGTCGGGGATGCGGTCTGGTTATCAGCCCGGTTCCTCCCGAGACATTTGGTGCCGTCCAAGCTGTCGCCCAAATATTTTGGACCATTTAAAATAAAAGCATTTGTCGGTCCGGTGGCAGTCCGACTGGCGTTGCCTCCTTCTTGGGCCCGTCTTCATCCGGTCTTTCACGTCTCCCAGATTAAATTATCCGTGAAGGATAGATTTCAACGCACCCCTGCAGTTCGTCCTCCTCCGATGATGACAGATACGGGACCGGAGTATGAAGTGGCAGAGATTTGCGATTCCAGATATCACAGAGGCCGGTTGCAATTTCTCGTGGACTGGAAGGGCTATTCTCCTGCCGAACGGACTTGGGAATTGGCATCGGGGTTCATGCTCCCTCGTTGGTTCGACGGTTTTTCAGGCGGCACCCTGGGAAGCCGGGTTATGCGCCTCGTAGGAGGGGGCATACTGTTACACCTTTGCACCGATGGTCGCTCTGGCGACAGCATCGTGTGTACAACACAATGCATTCTTACTCACCCAAGATGGCGGACGCCTCTGAATCTGTTTGTGAAGCTCACGCTGCAGAGGTTGCACGTTGTTTACCTTCACGCCGCGACGATCATGTGACTCCATATAATCCGACCAGGAAGTTCAGCAAATGCGTCGCTACTCTCCAGATCGGCGCTTCGTAAGTTCGTTCCTAGGGAATCTGTTTCATGTCCCGTCCTCCTATCTTTAGTCTTCTGTATCTAACTTCCTGTTCTCTCTGCCCCTTCCTCCATTAGGCCATTTTCCGTCATCCGTCCGCTCACCACCTCTCCTATAAGGTCCGATTCCAGCCTAAAGAGTGAGTTCTTGAGGGTTTATAGTTCCCTTCAATCCTCTTCCCCAATCTTAGCTCAAATACTAACATCCGCTTCTGGTTTCCGGAAACTCTCTCTCTTTCCTCATAGGACTCACCCCCTTCTCGAAGACTTTACACAGACTTCTCGAATCTCTCAACTCCATCCCCGGAGTAAGTTAATCATAGCTTTTCGAATCAACAGCAGACTATGGAAAGTGGAGAAAACTCACCTCTCCTTTCTTTCGTCCAGGACCAGCTTCGTCCGCACCGGATCTTTTGAAGGAAAGCTGGCTGATTCATCCCGAAGGTCTACAGTATCCCGTCACAACAACACAGGGTTTTTCTTCCCCGGAGGGTTTTCCCTGGGGACTGTGGTTCCTCCGCAGCTGAAACTAACGGCTGGGAGGGAGCAGGGTTTCCCGGGAAGCCTTCACTATCTGCCTTGTTGCTGATACGGAGTCCGCCCGCTGCCCAGGTTAGTGAACTGCATAATTGTTCTGTCTCATATTGGACGCAATGTAATAATGTGTGACTAAACTACCTACACCCCAGGAGGTCATTAGCCAGCCACCACACCAGCCTGCAACACGTCATGAGTGTATCGAGACACCTTGCAGACACCATCCAGGTAACCATATATAGGCCACACGGATGCTACTAAGCATGCCTAACCTACTGAACCCCAATTGATATGCCCTACTCCAGCCTTAATATCCACTCAACTGTCATACTTGACATAAACCCAGCTTATGTGTGATACCTAATTGGTACTTACCTCCCATTCTTGCAATGGTTACTCAGCTACCTACTGAAGGAACAGCAGCTATCATCACTCCGGTAAGAACATTAGTCTAGCAACTAACTAGGACTGCCCTAACATAGTTTATCCGAACTAACCACTTACTCCTTCTTCTCATCCCTTTTCCCTCCTTGGTGCAAACAATTGATCTATGTATTCAATGAACCAATGGCGTTGTTATCTAAACTGCTTAAATCTGAATGAAAGGTTACATACACCCCTTACTGTCACATCACCTTAACCTCACCCTCACCATGAATATATGTAACATGTGTGGGGTCACAAATGGATTATGTCTTCTAACTGCTGTGCCGTGATGAACAACTATGTATATACATGTCACCCTACACTTGCACACCACCACATACGCACCGCCTTGATAAAGACTCCGATCAAAACAAGTGTTGGCTTTTCTCTCATGCGATCAGCACCACATGTGCCAAGTTAACTACTCGAACTTACATGCTGAATAAATCAACACTTTTCAACAAATCTGGGTGTATTGGCCCCCTTTCTTCAAACATCTATAACCACAATATGTGATTGAAATCCAGCCCCTATCCCCCCGGGTTACCTACTTACTTATGTTTGTGACTTATTTTGCGATTTGACTTTATGCATCTGTCCTGAAGTTGAGAGGCCAGTCTGGAGTGAACAACTTCGACTTTCTTTTCTCCATCTATTCTCAAATATATTTGTATTAATATGTAAACACACAACTAAAAGGCTTGTGTTAATGCTGTTGTAGCCCGCCTTGATCTGGGATCTCTGTCCTGTATCTGATGCATGCAAACACACATGTGAAGGCTGTTGTGTCCAGTGCTGCTATGAGGTGTTATCCTCAGGTTGAGAGTTCCTTCTGGACTGAGTCATTTAGCAGTGCCTTCCTTGTTTTCAGCTGTATTTGGTGCATAAAAACACAGTTGATGTGAGGGCGTGCTTCTACAGTTGTGCCCTGTCTTATGGGTCCGGCCTCATGTTGTGATTCCTGTTGGTCGGCTTCCTGCATCTGCATGCCAGCATGGAGATGGGCTGCAAGAAGTATGCGCCATATGAAATGCTACCTGGCCAGGAATGCTTCAAGGAGGCCAGCAACCTGGAAGTTATGGCATGGCAGGAGCTGAGCAGGCTAAACAAAGGGTAAGTGTGGGGAGGGAAGTAATTAGAGGTAAAAAACGGGGGGAGGGGTGGAGGTCCAGAGGTTGTGGGCTTATATCAGGGATGAGGGAGGCACCCACTGGAAAGAACAGGTCCTCTAGAGTGCTGCCATTTCCAAGTAGAGCAGGAGGCATTTAGCCCGGCATCACTCAATGTTGTCATGGGGATTGTGGCATCAGGCGGGTGCCATTTGGACCCAGGTCTGTTGGGTCCCTTTCTGGGATGAGCCATTCAGTCTCCTTTTTAATTGTGTTTTGGTGTATTTGCTACATAAAGGAAAACTGCAAGGCCTGTGCTGTTGCTGCTGACCCAGTGCTAATCTAGTGAATCTGCGCTATCAATTGTTGTCAGCATTATCTGCTACGCATAAATATGAGGGTGAGGCCTGTGTTCACGTGGTTGGGGCGTGTCCTGTTTCCTTTCCTTCGTTATTCTGAATATGAAACTCCAACAGTACTACACCAGGCCCCCTGAAATCGTCATATTCGCAACCCTGACCCTTTTTAATACATGAAATTAATATAGTGTTTTACACAAGAGAATTGAATTTTAAGTTCTTGGGACATGATATTTTTTTTTACATTTATTTAATAAACACATTTTTCGCTGATCATTGGCACAACAGTTCTTCAAGAATTGCCTTTTGTTTTATGATAACTCTAACTGGGCAGATGCAGTTAAAAATCATTGGAGGACATTTATGCAACAATAATACTATCAACCATCTGGGGAGTTAGCGCTTTGATGCAATGAGCCGCTGCTTATTCATTTGCTGCATTCAAAGGAGAATGACCATTTTCTAATCCGAAATTCGGGCTCTCGAAGTTGATTTGGAGAAATCTGATTAAGTGAAAACCCTTTGTGCTTTAAAATCCAAATTAGTTCCAGGAACTTGCAGATCATGAGGTTAGATTAATCTCTACTCCTATTCAGGTCGCCATATACGATGAGGAAGCCAAACCTGATTGCCTCCTGGCACGCATGTTACGAAGCCAGTCAGGATCCACAAATATAATCACGTTTCAGTACTAGGAGAACCCTCCTTACAGAACTGAGGGACATTATTGACTCTTTCCAAAATGTGTATAACCAGTTATACATGGCTAGGGAAGAGCCTCACTTCCAAGGTGGTTTGCATTACCTGACTGATACACCTATGCACACTCTCAGTCAGAGCACCATACATTTGCCAATAACAACAAAAGATAGACTAGAGGCTATCTCTCCACTTCCCTCCTCTAAGGCACAGGTTCGAACGGCTTAACAGCAGACATCTTTAAAGAGTATGCCCCTATATTGGCCCTGCATCTACTAGCGGTCTGGCAAGAAACACTCTTGAGGGGCTCCTTTCCTCCTAATATGTGTGAAGTGGTTATTGCCCTGATACTCAAACCGGATAAGCCTATATCGTTGATATATTTAGATACTAAACTATTACCCCAAATTCTAGCTGATCACCTAATAGCATAAGTGACCCAACTAATCAACCCAGATCAGACAGGGTTCCTCTCGGGATGGTCCATGGCCCTCAACCTAAGATGTTTTTTGCAACAATGGTCCAAATTGATCCTTAGGCGCAGGCTGTAGCTGCTCTTTTGGATGTTGAAAAAGGCATTTGACTCACTGGCACGGCACTTTCCTTTTTCTTTATTGGAACGAGTTGGAATATCTGGCTATTTCCTCCAGTGCGTAAAGTTATTATACTCCAATCTGTCTGCTAGGATTAGCCTTCTGAGCAGACACTAGGGTTCATTTAAACTTGGTAGAGGGACCAGGCAGTCGAACCCCAGGGTAAGACAGTTGCATAGAGAGAGAGGCTTGGCCCCAGCTGGCCAGAGAGAAATCTTAGACCTCTACCTGGACAATATTTTGTTATATGTTAAAGATGCAGAGACAAATCTTGGCTCACTCACACATGAAATGATCAAGTTCAGATGGTTCTTTAGGCCTCTGTATTAATTGGTCTAAGTCTCTACTATTTCCTCATACTGATGCAACCACTAAACCCAAAGACATTGTGGACTATAGATGGGAACCGCAGTCAGTCAGATACTTGGGTATTGTCGTAAGCAGAAATGTTGCTTACCTCATACAGGTCAATTACTTCACCTAGATCCTGTGTCTCTACCATGAAATAGCGAGATGGAGTTCATTACCAATGTCTCCTTATAGGAGGACAGCCGTCACCAAAATGCTTATTGACCCAAAGCTCCTTTACCACTGCCACAACATCCCCGATATGACAGGGTGGGAACTTTTTTCGGAAACTACACTCATTAATAATACAATTGGAAGGGCACCCAAAGACTCCCAGGATAAAGGGGGTAATTCATAGAAATCGGCGCACAAGTGGCGCACGTGGCTGGTGCACAGAGTGCGCGTGCGGCAGTCTGCGCCAGCCGCGTGCACCAAAATCCATTTCAGCACACATCGTATTCATGGATTTCAACATCCATGACCAGCTGTGGCGCAGAGCGGCACAGCGACCCTGCAGCAGCGCAAGTAATGCCCCCAACACCACCCCGTGCGCCAAAAACATCGCACAAATCCCCTACATGGCGCAAAGGCCAGGGGACCAGCATACAGCCCCCCCAAGCATGAAAACGCGTGGAAAACTCCCTGCACACCCCTCGGAATACACGTACCCCGCTCGCGCTTGTGAAAACGCATAGAAAAGTCCACGCGCACCCCTCGGGATACACGTCCCCACCCTCGCTAGTGAAAACGCGTGGAAAAGTCCACGCGCACCCCTCGGAATACACGTACCCCGCTCACGCTAGCGAAAACGCATGTAAAAGTCCACACGCACCCCTCGGAATACACGTACCCCACTCGCGCTAGCGAAAACGCGTGGAAAAGTCCACCCGCAACCCCAGAATACGCGCAAGCAGCCCATCCACCCTCCCCATGCCCCACAGGTAGGCCACACCACAGGGGGTACTCTTCAAATGTATTTGACCTAATGCGAGCGGGGTACGTGTATTACGGGGGTGCACATGGACTTTTACACACGTTTTGGCAGTGTGGGCCCTCCCGGGTGTGCCCTTTTCCCCCTCCCCATGCCCTGCAGCCAGCCCATCCACCATGGGCATGCCCCGCAGGCAGCCCACATGGCACCATGCACTTGTGAGCCCCAACACATGTCCCCCCCACCAGTGACGGGCACCTGACAGCAGGCCCTGACTCATGTCCCCCAGCCACCCACCCACCCCAGTGACGGGCACCTGCCAGCAGGTCCCGACTCAAGTCACCACCCACCCACCCCAGTGACAGGCACCTGCCAGCAGGCCCCGACTCATGTCCCCCACCCACCCCAGTGACGGGCACCTGCCAGCAGGCCCCCACTCATGTCCCCCCACCCAACACGTCATCACAATCCAGACCCATGGCCCTTATGGCCACCCAAATACCACCCCACGCCACCCCAGTCCAAACACCCAACCAAGCATTCTATCCACTCCACATTGAATTCCCAATGTCATGCTAGAAAACAAATAACCAGCATGCCCATGAATACATGTCCCTCAGACCCACACAATGGCGACACATGACTGTGATATGCACAAAACGAATGAGAGAAGACCACACAAGTAAAGTATAGAATAAAACTGTATTGAATGATAAACTAAATGAATAAAACAAAAGCATACAATAAGAAAAAAAAGATTCCAAGTCCGGAAGTCCAAAAATGTTTACAAAAAAAGGAATGCTGTAACCAATAAAGTCCAAAGTAAAATGGCTCCAATGGGTCAGTCCATCCAAAAAAAATCAGAGTTAAAAAAAAGCAAAGTATTCCACCATAGGTCAAAAAAATGTAATCCAGGTCCATAACTATTTACAAATGAACATCCAAGGGTCCATGAGCCCAACAATCCAAAGGAAACCTAACCTAAATCATACCTAATAAATGACTATATACAAAAAGGCGGGCATAGTCCATGCGCCCCAAAAAAAATGAAAAAATAAAAAGGAACCCTAATCCCAAATAACTATATACAATGGCGGCGGGCTAGTCCAACGGCTCACTTGTTGATGTCCTGGGCCAGGGCATCATTGAACTTCTCTTCAACGTCCTGGAGGCGGGCCTCTTCCCTGGCCCGAGGTCTCACACGAATGCAGCCATGGCCTCCTCCAACTCCCTGTGAGTTGCCTCGAGGCACTCAGCCCACCTCAATGCCCTGCGCATGGAGTTCTCCGCCCTGACCATAGTGAGATGAGCCTCTTCTGCCCGCCTCCGCTCCGCATCTATTTGCTGGCCCAACCGCTGCCACATGGAAGACACTCCCAATCCAGGGTCCTCCTGCCTTCTGGCTGATGCCTGCCCCTGTGATGTTGATGGCCACGAGCCATCATCGCTCCCACCTTGAGCCTGCTGCTGCCGTGCATGTGACCTGCCTGTCGATGCCTGCACGTCTTCCTCCTGCTGGGGTCAAGTTGTTGGGGTGACCACCCCTGCTGGACCTCCCGACTCCCGACTGTGGCAGGGATGTGTCCTCCACCAGCCTGACCGCTGGGTCAGGGGCAGCTCCACAGGGTGCCCAGGTGATACGTGGGCAGGAAGATGGCACAGAGGACGACTGACGCATAGGAGGTTCAGTTGAAGAGGGGGTCGGTAGAAGGTCCAGCACATGGAGGAAACCAGCACTGGTGACCCGTCCTAGAAGGTCGACGCGGTCAACGAGGCATCTGAAATAACGTGTATTGTCCACACGAGAACCCTGCACGTCATCCCGAATGCCACGTTGACGCAACACCACCCCAGCCAGGACAGGCTCAACACGGTCCCGGATTGCCACGTCCACAGGGAGAGGAAGGCCAATTGTTCTGTGCACATCCCCTCCCTGAAAACCGGTCTAGATGAAAGCATCCCTGCTGGTGCGGGATGATGCAGTCACAGGATCCGGGACATGAGTACACACAGGCACCTCCGCGGCTGCATGTGCTGCTTCCTGTCCCTGCCCCTGGACTGCACCACTAGCACCAGTGGAATCCCCCCTCCAGGCCCCGTGCATGGGCATTCCACGGCCTACTCCTCAACCAAACCCCCCACCAACCTGGATGACTCCGTGCCATCTTCCTCCATAGGCCCCTGTGGGGTCACAGCTGCCCCTTCTGCTGCTGAGGAGTCCACCTCCAACCTCAGCCTCTTGGACCTTCCCTCGGCAGCTGCGGCCATGGACGCAGCATCAGACTCCTCACTCACGGAAGATATCAGTACCTGGGAGGGGAGCCTGGCCTTGTCTCTGGCTGGCGCGATCCCTGCCGCTGTGCTCCACAGCACCGTCTCCGCCCACTTCATCAGTCAACGCTGCAGACAGGGAGAGAACCTGCCACAGTGAAATCCTCAGCAACTAAGTCACATCTGCCAATCAGCCTCCTACTTGTCTGTGTCACATGTATCCATGGTGTATCACAGTGGCACACATGTCAAATACACACACACGCACATGTTCACCGTGCACGTACATGAAGGTGGAACCAGCATTCATGTGTCACACCTCAACCATGCCATAGTACATACACAGAAATGTAAACATGTGTGCACCCCCACATGCATTTGGGCATCATGCATTTGAACACATACACCATTGATGTGCCTCACACATGACTGGACTCACATGCGGCAAGCTCATGTCCCTGTACATACACATCCATACATGGGCCTTTCAAGACATATGTCCAAGCTGCACACTCCTGGCACACCTCAACATGCACTGCGTCCAATCAGTATGCATGGACACTTACCGCTCGACTCCAGTCGGGTCTGCCTCTCAAGGACCTGGAGGTGGAGCGCTGGGCCTATACGTTCCATGACCCTCATCTGGATGTTGTTAAGGTGGACCCGGCACCCCTCTGCATGCGCTGCCTCCAAGAGGCGCCGGGCCTTGCTGAGGGTCCTGGACCTGAAGTCCTCCCAGCCCTTCCGGACGTGTTGCTTGTTGTGTGCTGCCACCCCATCCACGTTGATGGCAGCCACAATGTCCTTCCAGATCCTCTTCTGTCCTTCATTGTCAGCGCATGGTCTTCTGAAGAGGGCATGATAATGCACCTGGACTTGCTCCACCAGGATACCAACTTCTTCGGCACTGAAGCTGGTAGCCCTCTGCCTCTCTGGCTGGGGGTTGCCAGTGGTCTCCGATGGTGTTTCCCCCGACATGGCAACCCCCGAGGCAGGTGTGGGTGGGCAACTGGGTCCTGGTGCTGGGCTGTTGAGCGATGGAACTTCAGTCGGGAGTCTTCTGTTCCAGCAGGGGTGGTCACAGCAACTGGACCCCTGCAGATGGCTGACGTGCAGGCACCAAATAGCAGGGCACGTGGCCAGCAGGCAGGCAGGCAGCAGCAGATGGCAGGTGTGAGTGGGCTCAGGGACCTGGGGGGCAGGAAAATGGCCTTCTGGGCAGGAGCGTGGTCCTCCGTGTTTTGTCGCGTGGCCAGCTTGATACGGAGTGATTTGGCACGTAAAAAAACAGCGCGTCAGTGTGTAATTCGAGGAAAGGCCCTTAGCACGTAAGCGTGTCTGTGATGTAATGCACACAGGTGTTTCCTTCTGCACGTGTTAATGGTCCGCGCAGGTCTGCAGCACGATTTACGTTCTTTCAGTGGAGATCGACGCGTGTGTTTTTCCTACTTTGGGGTTCACACGCGATTACTTCACAGCGGTTGCAGTGCCTATGCGTATTTCTTTTACACGCAGACGATGAGTCGCACATGCAATTGCTATTGCACGCTATTTTCCCCACTGCGGGTGCCCCTGTTTGTCACGTAACCCATTTATTCGGGTCATTGTAGCCCGCGTGTTGATCGCGTATGCTTTTTGGTGTTCCTGGGTGCCACAGTTTACTGCGTGAGGTTTTTTTACATGCACGTGGGCTACAGGGGTTGCATATCCGTTTCTCTTGTATTTTGGGGTGCCTGAGCATTGCGTGACACGTCATTTCTCCTAAGGGGCCACAGAATGGGACATTCATCGTAGCTATATTAACGTGTTTGTTGTTTGTGCGCACTTTTATGCTACGCCGGGACGCTTCCGCCTGCCTTCATGTGGTGGACGTGTTTAGGCCTGTGCGTGTCTTTTGGCCTGCGCATGTTTCCCCTTTTTGAATACATGAATATGTGTACTTTGCTTGCGTGTGGGCATTCCGTGTATTTCCCAGCAGTAGTTCCCCAATTACGCCCTCATTTTAATGTGTTGTTCCCCATTCCACGTGTTCCGCCCCATGTTCCGCCCCCTTTTGGTGTGTGTGCTACACATTGTGCGCTTTAGCTGTGCGCGTCCGCGCACAGCGTTCGGGATGTTGAAATGACGTGTGCCGCTGTGTGCGCCACACAAGGATTTGGCATATATCCCGGGGAAAACACGCACAGGGCCTTCCATGAATCGCACGCGTGCGCGTGCGTTTGCTTTTTCAAGCTGCGTCAGCTTGCGCCATGATTTTCGACGAACATTTGTTCCATGAATCGGCCCCAAAGAATTTACCACATAGGCTTCACACACCTGACCTGACAGACTTAGTGACTGACAACATTTTATCATTAAACTCATGTGACATGGAGGGCCATGCATATTGTCTTGAGGGGCTGCATTTGGCCCACGGGCTGCATCTTGTGCACCACTGCTCTAAGGATTTCCAGGTTGTCATTTGAATTAATATGAGATATGTGTATTTTTTCATTAAACTATCAGAGCTCTGAAATGTCCTGTGAACATGCATGAGAATGCCTTGCAGTCCTGCATATCGCTTTGGATTCTGGGACTTGTGGTTTCTTGTTTACCATTTGAAGTTACGGAAAACTGAAAGTGCAAGAATTCCAAGCAAAATCAGGTCAGGGTGGCGTTCTCATGCATAGCCACAGGAAATGTGAGAGCTCTTCCCTTCTATAAGACATCATTGTAGACCTTAACATTTAAATATGTGTGACAAGTGGTGCTTGGAGGGTATGCGTTCAAGTGCCTAAACTATACCATGGGTTAAAATCCCAGCTTCACTGTTTAACCAAAGTGTATGTTATCTTTAACTCCAATCACTTGGTTACTCTTAATGACAAATTGTGCTTACTTGCGCCCCACGCCAGACAGCCCTTGCCCCGCCTAGTTTCTGAAGTGGTCCCTCTCATCAACACCAGACCCCCTCTCCCCCCCTCAAATGTAGGTTTTGTTGCGCCCCTGGGGTTTAAGCAATTTTATTTTACAAAAGGAGTGACAATATGAGTGCATAATATGCCTAGTTGAAGGGTTATTTGATGTGAGGAATGCTGTCTTAAAGGCGATTGTCATTCAGGCTGTCCGACTTCATGATAGAGTCACCTTTTTAAAGTACAGGTTCATGATATCTACAATATGCGCCTTTTACATTCAACGTTAAATTCCCTGTGCTGAGTTTATCAATAGCTTCCATTGTTTCAGCAGCGGTCTGCCACAGTCACCTTCCCTTGACAGGAAGGGCATTCCGTGTACTGGCATGGTGATGAAGGGGCCCGCATCTATGTATGTGTGTGGGTAGTAGAGGGGGGGGTGCAGGTCTGAGGGGGATGAGCCGCACAACGGCTCTGATTGAGCTCAAGCAACATTTCCATGATGTGCTTTGACAGACATGATTAAGAAAATGACCATTTCTCCTTTCCACATTATAACGAAGTGGAGTTTGCAGCCAGTAGCAAGAAATAACCACGCAATGCCTATAAAAAGACGGGGACACTGCCTGCAGGCCAGTTATTTTTTAATGTTGTTTATCATGTCCTTGTTATTTCGTTGTTCTGTTGCACTTTTCATCGCATGTCATGTTACACTGCAGCACCAGGGCCACTCAAAGCCACTCAATGTCTCACTGTACCATAGAACCCTATAATGCCCAAAATCATACATTCTCGAAATATACTGGGTAATTTATAGATTTCAGCAAGCAGCGCAGACAGGTAGCGTGCGCCAGCGTGAGCCAGCCGTGTGCGCCAAACAGCATTCTGGTGCACCGCGTATTCATGGAATATCAAAGCCAATTTGAGCGCTGCCGCAGAGAACATCCTGCAGCACCAGTTACACCCACAAGAATGCCCCTTGCGCAAGGATAAGGCATTGAAATCCCCAATGCAGCGCAAAGGGCCGCGCTAACCCTGCACCAGTTCATAGGGCCGGTACAGTGCATTTGGGGGGTGCGTGGGAAGTTTCACACGTGATAGGCCTTGGGCGAGTGGGGTATGTGTATTCTGAGGGGTGCGCGGGAAGTTTCACACGTGATAGGCTTTGGACGAGCGGGGTACGTGTATTCTGAGGGGTGCGCGGGGGGTATCACACGCGATAGGCCTTGTGCGAGCGGGGTACGTATATTTTGGGAGTGCGCAGGAAGTTATACACGCGATAGGCCTTGTGCGAGCGGGGTACGTGTATTTCTGGGGGTTTGCGGGGAGTTTCACACGTGATTTTGCTGGGCGAGCGTGATACGTGTATTCTGAGGTGTGCGCGTGGAGTTTCACATGCGATTTCGCTGGGTGAGCGGGGTACGTGTATTTCTGGGGGTGCGTGGGAGGTTATACATGCAATAGGACCTGTGCGAGTGGGTACGTGTATTTCTGGGGGTGCGCGGGGAGTATAACATGCGATAGGGTTTGTGCGAGCAGGGTACGTGTTTTTTGGGGGTGTGCGGCAAGTAATACACGCGATAGGCCCTGTGCGAGCGGGGTACTTGTATTTCCGGGGGTGCGTGGGGAGTTTCATACGCGATTTCGCTGGGCGAGCGGGGTACGTGTATTCCGAAGGGTGCGCTTGGAGTTTCACACGTGAATTGGCAGTGTGGGTCCTCCTAGGTGTGGCCTCTCCCCCTCCCCAGGCCCTGCAGGCAGCCCACACCACAGGGGACCACCCTGCACCCCTGCCCATGCCCCTCAGGCAGCCTATCCACCTTGGGCATGCCCCGCAGGGAGCCCATCCACCCTGGGCATGCCCCCCAGCCAGCCCACATGTCACCATGCACCAGTGAGCACCAACTTATGTCCCCCACCCAGCAGTGATGGGCACCTGCCAGCAGGCCCAGACTCATGTCCCCCTGCACCCCCACCCCCACCCACCCAGCAGTGATGGGCACCTGCCAGCAGGCCCCGACACATGTCCCCCCCAACACATTATCATGATCCACAATCATGGGCCTTATGGCCACCCAAAGGCCACTGCACGCCACCCCTGTCCAAAGAGCCAACCAAGTATTCCATCCACCCCACATTGAAATGCCCATTACATGACACAACCCAAATGGCAAGTATGTACATCAACACATGTCCGTCCCACCACACACAATGGGAGCTAGTGAATGTGAAAACCCACATTGTGACATGCATGAAACCAATGAGAGAATACCACAAATTGAAGTACGAAACAAAAATGTATTGAACACAAAATAAAGGGAATCAAAAGAAAACACACAATAATGGAAATAAGAAATAAAATGCAGCATGTCCCAAAATTAATAAAATATATGAAATCAGAATCCAAATAAATCCAAATGAAGATGTGGCCAAAGTCTCCATCCAACAAAGCAAATCCAAAGGGAAAGAAATAAGTCAAATCCACTGCTCCATGGTGAAATAAAAAAATTAAAAAAAAGATGATAAATCCACTGTTCAACTATATACAAATAACAAATCCAGGGTCCATGAGTCCAACTATTGAAATGAAACCTACCAAAAAGACTACCTAATGAAGAACTATCAACAAGAAGGTGGGGCATAGTCCAAGCGCCCCAAATGAAATAAAAACATAAATGAAACCTAACACTAACTAACTATATACAATGGCAGCGGGCAAGTCCTACGGCTCACTAGTTGATTTCCCGGGCCATGGCATCATCGAACTCCTGTTCACCGTCCTGGAGGCGGACCTGTTCCCTGGCCCGAGGTCTTGCAGGGATGATGCCATGTCCACCTCCAACTCCCTGCGAATTCCCTCGAGGCACTCAGCCCACCTCAGCGTCCTGCACATGGAGTTCTCCGCCCTGACCATAGTGAGCCGTGCCTCCTCTGCTTGCCGCTGCTCTGCATCTATCCGCTGCTCCAACTGCTGCCACATGGAAGACACTCCCATTTCAGGGTCCTCCTGCCCTCCGGCCGATGCCTGCCCCTCTGATGTTGATGGCCCCGAGCCCTGATGCCTCCCACGTTGAGCCTGCCGCTGCCTCCGACGCAACTGCCTCTGCCAGCACAACAGCATCCAGGCTGATGGAATCCACCAGCGCTGTTGTGCACGTGCCCTGCCCGATGCTGCCAGCACATCCTCCAACTGCTGGGGTCCAATTGCTGGGGTGTCCACCCCTGCTGGACCTCCGACTCCCGACTGTGGCAGGGATGGGCTCTCCACAGAGCTGGCTGTGTTGGTCAGGGCAGGTCCACATGGGGCCCTGGTGGCATCTGGGCAGAGAGATGACATGGAGAACGACTGGGGTGTAGTCTCCACAGAGGAGGAGAGGGCTGCCAGAGTGCTCGACACATGTACGAAACCCCCGACCAAGGACCCTCCCAACTGGGCCAGGTTGGCGTGCAGCTCTTCGTGATGACGTGTGTGCTCCCCCCTACCTGTGGACGGCCTGGGTTGGGGCATCCCTGCTGATGCATGGTGGTGCAGTCACAGTGTCAGGGACAGTGACATGCACAGGCCCCTCCACAGCAACCTGCGCTGCCTCCTGCACCTGCCCCTGGACTGCACCACTTGCACCAGTGGTACCACACCGACCAGGCCCCATGTGCGGCTCAGTAGCGGCCTCCTCCTCATCTGTGGAAACTACCAACCTGGATGTCTCCACACCGTCTTCCGCCATTGCAAGCCCCTGTGGGGGCTCAGCCACCCCTTCCGCTGCAGCCGTAATGGCAGACGCGGCACCAGTCCCCTCACTCCCGGATGATGGTGATTCCTGGGAGGGTGACTGGGCTTTGCGTCGCCGGCTGGTGGAGGCATCCCCGCCGCTTTGCTCCACAGCGCCGTCTCTGCCCTCTTCTTCACTCACCGCTGTGTAGAGGGAGACATAGAACACAAGCATCAGGGTACTGTACAATAGTCCCATAGACAGGAAGCAATAGCACATGAGTGGCACTCTGAAACGTCACTTCCATCATGTACCTCCACAACTCATGGGTCAGTGCAGGCAACAAACATGCAGTAACAGGCATGGCGCATGCAAAGGACATTTGCATTCATGTCCAAAGAACTGTTGAAACATACGATGGTGGTTGGAAACTCACATGCATCATGGCTCATACGGATCTCATGCACACACATCACCGTACTTTCATCACTCTGGCCTTGTACACCCCAGACACAGTGGAGACAAGGATGACTAGGCTGTCTCAGTGAATCGCAAACATAGTCACGGACATGTGTCATGCATCCATGGCGTTTACAAGTCGCACACACGCTACTCAGACACATAGACATGTACACCATAAATGTCCTTGACAGCAGCACCCATCTCTCACACCCCATCCATATCCAACAACAGAGACAGGCATGCATTAATGTGTGCATTCCGCATGTTGCCCCGCATGTAGCAATGTAACACATGCACCATCCATGTGGTTCACGCATGACTGGTCTCACATGCAGCACCATGATGTCCCTGCACACACACATCCATACATGGCCAATGTCAGACATACAGGCAGGTAGCTGACTACCAGCATGCTGCAACATGCCCTATTTCACAGCAATGCATGGCCACTTACTGCTCAACTCCAGACGGGCCTGCATCCTGAGGATCTGGTGGCGAAGCACTGGGCAAATGCACTACAGGACCCTCATCTGCTGGTTGGTAAGCTGGCCCCAGCGCCCCACTGCATCCTCTGCCTCTAAGAGGTGCCAGGCCTTCTTGAGGGTCCTGGACTTGTAGTCCTCCCAGCACTTCTGGACGTGTTTCAGGTCTCGGTGTGCCACCCCCTCCGCGTTGATGGCACCCACTATGTCCGTCCAGATCCTCCTCCGTCCTTCCTTGTCGGCGCCCGATGGTGTGAAGAGGGCATCATAATGCTCCAGGACTCGCTCCACTAGGATGCCAACTTCTTCGGAAGTGAAGCTGGCAGCCCTCTGCCTCTCTGGCTGGGGGTTGCCACTGGAGCCGGAAGGTGTTGTGTCGGACATGGCAACCACTGAGGCAGGTGTGGGTGGGCAACTGGGTCCTGGGGCTGGTCTGTGGAGTGATGGAACACCAGTTGGGAGTCTTCTGTTGCAGCAGGGGTGGTCACTGCAACTGGACCCCTGCAGATGTCAGATGTGCAGGCACCAAATGGCAGGGCACGGTGGCAGCAGGCAGGCAGGCAGCAGGAGATGGCTCGTGGGAGGCTCCTTGGTGCTCTGGGGGGCAGGAAAATTACCTTCTGGGCAGGAGTGTGGTCTTCCGTGTGTTGTCGCGTGGCCAGCTTGATACGGAGTGATTTTGCATGTGAAAAAACTGCACATCAGCGTGTAATTCGAGGAAAGGCCCTTAGCGCGTAAGCGTGTCTGTGACGTGACGCGCAAGGGCGTTTCCCTCAACACGGGTGCATGTTGATTTTACATGTCCAAAAACTGCACGTCCAGGTGTCACTGCGTGCGATTGGAGGAAAGGGCCTTAGCGCGTACGCACATAAGTGATGTTGCACGTGTGGGCTGGGTTAAAAGGTACGCATAGGGCGCCATTTTCTTGTACGTGCTTTTTGTGGAGAGCGAGTGGGTGATTCTTGTACTTCTTGTCGGTTCACACGCGATTACTTCACAACGGTTCCAGTTCGTACTCCCTGTATACTCAGACGGCGTTCAATTCTTCTTTTGGCGGGGTGTTGCCAATGCGCACACGCGCGTCTTTTTCACGTTATTTTTTCAGGCAGACGGTGAGTCGCGCACGTATTTTTCATCTGTTGCCCCTGTGTGTCGCGTACCCATCCAGAGGTCATTGTAGGCTGCGTGTAACACGCGTACGCTTATTTTTGTGTTTCTGGGTGCCACAGCGTAGTGCGGGTTCTTCATTCCATGCACGTAGTCTACCAGGGGTTGTGTGCACGCTAACTATTGTTTTCGGGGTGCCTGTGCATTGCGTGACCTGTCATCTTCCCCCAGGGGTCACAGACAGCATTGAGAGAGCACTAGGGTACGTATTCCATCTAGTACCCTACCCCTTTCACCCCAATTTCCCAGGAAAATTGTTTACTGCAACTCCCATACACACAACAACATCAGTGCCATAAGTAGGAGGCAACCAAGCAGTAAGGGAGGCAAAGGTGGCCGACCTCAAAGAGGTGGGCACGGTAGAGGACATGGCCAGGATGTGTAGGGTGGCCCAAGAGGCCAGTGTGTGGAGGACCAATCAGGGACACCTATGCCCCCCCCAATGGTTTGGGAGATGTAGCTGACACCATCCCAGCTCAGCCCTTGTTAAACCGGCCCATATTGTCAACAGAACCGGCACAGGATGACTCCAAGGCTGACTTCCATGTCACCAAGTCTAAGACACGTGTGGCGGTGAAAGTTGCTGTCACCAGGCCACATGGATCTGGGGCAGCAATGTCTCTGCTGCCCCAAGTAGCCAGGGTGAGGAGGCTGCAGGGGCAGCTGCAGCTCAATCCACCCCAGCTCGAGTGTCCCAGCGGGACAGTGCCGGTCCAAGTCCATCACACCGAGGTTGGTCCTGCCAACATCACCCAGCAGCCAATGCCTGCAGTGAGACCTTTGGTCATCGTGCCTTTGGCAACTTCCAGTGCCCAGTCCACCTGCGCTTCTGCCCCTACCAACCAGAGCGGCGTAAGCCACTCAGGGTCTGCACTACCTTCCAAGAGGAAGAAGGGTGCTCTTGCGGCACAGGCTGGGACCCCAGACACGGCTACCCACTCCGGCACGTCAAGAAAGCCTATTTTCAATGATGCAGAACTAGATACACTTGTGGGCTATGTGTCGGCCCATGGCCACGAAATGGTGGTGACTGCAGGGTGCAAGACTATGACTGCTCAACGTAGGGTCCACTGGCAGACCATTGCGGACCACATTAGTTCCCTTGGATTTGTGAAGCGCACAGCTGATGATTGCTCTAAGCGCTGGAATGACCTGAAACGCAGAGCAACGAACAAGCTGGCTTCAAATGATGCCTCTACTCTGGTGACTGGTGGTGGGTCTCCACCAGAGGAGGACCAACTCACTGAACATAAGTTTGTCGCTGGAGCATTCATCACAGAGGATCAGATCCAAGGCGTGGGAGACCTACCAGATCTTGAAGCAATGTCCAGTGAGTGACCATGCATGTGTGTGCAATACATGTGTATGTTGCTTGGGTGATGTGTTCTGATTGAGTGCCAGGTGAGGCTGTCTAGTCATGACTGCTGTGGGTCGCTCATGTGGTCCCTCAAAACCATTCCCCAGCCTTGTGTTTCCGTTTCACATTATCCCTTCTGACAGCAGTTGACTTTTTGCACATGATTAATCCACTTGGCCTTCAGCTGTCCTCTTGCCACAACACTGTTCATACTGTTTACCTCTTCATTCAGCCTGATTGATGAAATGATTAGCATTTTTAACAGACATTTTTGTGGCCTACTGTCCCAAATGTGACATACTTCTGTCATAGATTACACCCCACAATTGCCCACATTTCTTGACTTATTAGGGGAAAGATTTCTACAATCAGGCTGATTGAGTAATGTGCACCTTCACATGGCCTGCACACTATCATTTTGGGGCCCTGTTTGAATGTTGAACATAATTGTAGCCTCTCATGTCGAAGTGACCAACCATTGATGTATCCATGTGCCTTGCATCACTGCATCAGTGAACACTGACTTTGTTGCAGCGTGTGGCACATGCATGTTTTTTCACTCTTTTTTACATGTTTAATTTCATGATGTCAATCTCACATGGATGGGTGACAGTACTGATTTGCTACCATCTGGGTGTCCTTGTCAAATCTGCCATGGCTATGGTACATGCCGTCTGTGTGCTGGCATGTGTCATGTATGACTATGGTGCTCATGCCTGTTTCCATTTGTAATCTTTCATGTTTTTGCAGATGATGAGGCACTTGATGCTGTTAAAGAGGAGGAGATGGCACAGACCCAGGAGGACTCACAGCCACAACCGGGCACCAGTGGAGGACGTGGGGGGGTGGTGGGTGAAAATCCATTACTCCTACAGACCATACTGTCCACGGGTGTCTCTGGGTACACCTCCAGAGACCTCTATGTATCAGGTGCTGAATCGGACATTGAGACATATGTGCCGTCGCAGGTGAGTGTTTCTGGCAGGAATGCTGTTCTGTCCAACCCACTTGCACCAGGGGTAGACCCCTCTATGGGGAATTCAGTGTTGGAAAGTCTGCCTGTAGCGGTTACGGATGCAGGGTCACACTCCACAATATTTGCTCCTGTTCCTGGGCCAGCAGATCAAAGGAGAAATGTAGTCCTGCAGCCTCAGGCAGCGCCAGCAGAGCAAAGTGCACATCACCTTGCCCCAAACAGGTGTGGTGCCCGCCAACGCGGTGGCCGTGCTCCACCAGGCAATACTGTGTGGGAGAACTCCATGTACACTATAGCAGCACAACACGGGGCATTGTGAGAAATGATGGCTCAGGCAACGGATAGGGTGGCCACTTCCATTCTCCCCCCTGAAAGGCAGATGGAGCTCCAGCAGCAGGTAACAGAGTCCATTTCCCACTCACACAGGGAGGACATGTTGGCATCCGACAGGGAGCGACGGGCTGGACTGGAGACTCTGCGCACAGCCGTATCTGTAGAGTCACAGGCCCACAGGGAAGCCCTGAGTTTAGAACACAGCTCCCTCAGAAATACTCTAGTTGAACTTGAGGTGTCCCGGAGTACAAGATCAGAAAAGCAGCTGGAGCAGCTGACACGCACACTCTCAGCTGAGCTCCAGGCAACCTGTCAGGAGATCCGGGCATCACGCGAGGCCATGCAGGCAGAAATTCGTGCTACCCGTGAGGTGCTGCATGGGGATCTCCCTACCATCATCCTGCAGAACCAAACCTTTCACACCTGAATGGAGGAGCATGCCAGGGCTTTGTGTGGTCTGCCTCCCAAATCATGGCCACCTTCTAATATACCACCAGAGGGTGATGACAGCGACGGCAGTTCTCCCACTGCAGCATAGCCATGCAGGCCATGAGCCCATGGAGGCATTTCTGTTTTTTCTCAACATCCACGCATGTGGGTGTTGGTGTGCACCCTGTACCCGGTCCCTCCTGGGTGGCCTCCCAGCCAGCCCCCCCCTCCCCGGTCCACACATGGGCATTTTTTAACAGTGTGGTGCTTTGTGTGGCTGCCGTAGGCACCCACTGTGTATTCCAGCTGGGCACATGCAGGCTTGTCCTGTCTTTGGGTTAGATGCTTGGGTTCCTGACACACACACCCCTCCTGCTTTCCCTTTCCATGGGCTTGCAAAGGGTGTGACCAAGTGACAGTAACTTACACAGTGACATTGGGCTCCCATTAATTGTGTGGACAGTCTGTAGTCAAAACTGTGTATACATCCCTAGTGGGTATTGTTGAAGAAATCTCCACTGCATGGTGGATTTATGTATGGTTCTACATCAATGACATTTTCCTTATGTACATGTACCTTCTTCATGTCTTAATAAGGCTGTCTACTTTGCAGATGCAGTTCATGTTGTATGCAGTACACTGACACATTTGCCTACCAGCAACACTCTGCAGTTGGAAGGGGTCGATGTGCTGCCTTAGCGAGGCTGTGACACTTGCACTACTTTGATTTTTAATTCTCATATATTGCCACTGTTTGAACATGTACTGATGTTTTCTCTTGCTGTTAAGTATTTGTTCATGTGTGTTTTTTTAATCATTATTGAGAGCAAATTGGCTGTGGCCTGTTTCCATTTAGGAGAGTACACTTTGTGACACTTGTGTCATGTGTTGTGCATTCATTTGGTTGCTTTCACATTGGAGGTGTTGGGTGACATGCCACTATTTTGATGTGGTATTTTGCAAGGGGGTAGTCATTCATGCTGCATGAATTTGTGCCTTTTTGTGACACAGCATTGGGTGTCTTTGAGTAGCTAGAGATGCACACAATGTAGAACTTCCAGGTGAACAATCTCAGGCTGGTATGGTTGTAACAGTTGACTGTCCCTTTTGTCATAATCATTGATTGTGAGCTGGTATGTGCCAGGCCTGTGTGCACTCCGCAGGGGTGGGATTTTAGGTGAAGTAATTTGCCACAAGCTGGGTCCGGGCTGCCTCACCACATGCCCTTTCACCTCCCATGCGCAGCGGCCTTGCATGTGGTTGGGGATGTGGGGGCACCACCATGTCTACTGGCACGCCCTGCCGGGTTGCAACGTTGTGCAGGACACATGCTGCCACTATGATTCTGCACACTACTGGGGGCACATATAGCAGCTGCCCACCAGAGCGGTCAAGGGAGCGAAAGCGTGACTTGAGCACTCCGGATGTGCGCTCCACTATGCCGTGGGTTGCAATATGGGCTGTGTTGTATCTTACCTCGGGTGGTGTGGTGGGGTTCCGAATTGGCTTCATCATGTAGGTGCTCAGAGGGTAGGCACTGTCCCCTGGGGAGGTGATAATGGTTGTCATTAGTGGGGTTTTCCAATTTCTCCATTTCTGACATGCATGCATATGCAGAGGCATTTATACTCACCAATTAGCCATGTGTCGCCATGCCGGCCAGCTTCCAGGTCCCGGTTTAGGGGTGACATTCTGAATATGAAACTATCATGGCTGGACCCTGGATAGTTGGCATATACTGAGGTGATGATTCCCTTGGCATCACATACAACCTGCACGTTGATGGAATGCCAGTGCTTGCAGTTCCGATAGATATGCTCAGTGGCCCTCGGTGGACGTAGAGCCACAAGGGTGCAATCAAGGCACCTAGGACTTTGTGGAAGTGTGCCACCCCATAGAATTGCTGGACAACAGCCTGCCTTTCTGCAGGTGTTCTGGGCATGTATATGTGCCTGTGGACTGAGGGGCATTCAGTCATGATGGCCAACGCCTGGTGTAGGCAGCATGACTATGTGGCCTGTGACACACCCCCCACTATGGCACTTGTCCGCTGAAATGAACCTGTAGCCAAGAAGTGCAGTACATTGAGCACCTTTTCCAAGGGGCTCAGTGCTAGCGAGCACAGGGTGGGTGATGTGAGGTCATCCTCCCACTCCCTCACCAGGTCTAGGATTATGTGTGGTGGAAACCTCTACCTCCCGTAGACCTGGTCATCAGGCATCCCAAAAAGGCTGGTCCTGGGTAAAAAAATGCAGGGCCTGGCTATCCTCCTCCTCCTGCGTTGTCCCACGACCACTGCTGCGAGGAACGGTATATTCATCGTAGCACCTGAGCTTGTTTGTTCTTTGCACGCACTTTTATGCTGCGCGGGGCTGCTTACGCCTGCTTCCTGCTGGTGTACATGTTTCCGGATTAGCGCGTCTTTTTTGGCTCACGCCTTTCCCCTGTTTGATTCCATGAATATGTGTTGTTAGCGCGTGTGTGGGCGTTGCGAGCATTTACCTCCTGTACTTCCCCCGTAACACCCACATTTTCACACGTTGTTCCCCATTCCGCGTGTTACGCCCCGTGTTCCGTCCACTTTTCTTGTGTGCGCTAGACTATGTGCACTTTCCCTGTGTGCGTAGCGCACGCCGTTAAGTGACGTGTGCGCCCGCATGAACCACCCACGGATTTGCCGCACATCCCAGCTTTTACTAGCGCAGCGCATTCCATGAATCGATGAACGCTGCGTGCGCGGCTTTGGCATGAGTGTGCTACGATTTTCACACTTGCGCTCCCCTTTTCGGTGCACATTTATTCCATGAATTACCCCGTTAAAGTACATCAATTTTGCACTTCAAATCAAATCATTATGATAACGTGTCAAAATTGCAAAATTTTCACTTAGTGAAAATCAGATTTTTGTTGTTCAATACATGTACTTGCTCCAACACCTTGCGGTGGTAATTGCTCTTTTTTCCCTAAAATTAGAATTGAATGCCCTTGTACCGAGTTTGGCACTGGGATGAACGCCTCTTTTATCGGTCCACCAAAACGATCAGTTAGATTCCCAGAAAGAGGAAACAGCCCCAGCACTTGCATTGCAGTGTTTCCTCTTGAAAAATGGCAGAATTACCAGTGATGGAATTACCACTGGCAGTCATTGCTCCTTGGTTCCTTCAAAGTGGGGAGTAACCATAGGTCATGATCTGGTGGATTAACCCACTGATACCTACCCAACTAGTAATGAAGGCCCACGTCTCTCATTTGCTGCCTAGTGGCCATTTTATTTGTGCACCGACTACACATGATTCTGATAAACCTTTGGAAAAAGGACACATTCGCTTTGACACAATGTGGCGGATTTTAATGGATTCCTTGAACTTCGTTTATGACGTACGTAGATCTGAGGACACTGTTGTACTAGTGATCGATTTTGATCACTTGTAAATGTGACTTTAAAGGTTTGTGGAAGAATGCAGTACAAAAACTATGTCTTTTATGCTGTGCCTCTGAATTTCTTCTCAAGGAACTACTGTATCTTGTCATGTCCGTATACCCAGCTGTCCCCGAGTGTCCTTATATGGTTATGTTGGTTGAATTCACATCAGTAGCAAGATAGCTCATTAAATTAAGCACTTGACAGTATCCTTCAGTGCACGTTCGAATCCTGGCATTGCCGACAGGGATCAGAATGTATTTTATTGTAATGTTTTAAAAGTAATGAAATACTTTTTGGTGGGGGGACAGTGTTTTCAGCAAAAGTGGCATATTCACAATGTTTGTGGCCCAGACACTGCGTATTCGCCGTGTGTGCAGCATCATTGGTGCTCTGGCAGAAAATGCTGTAGCACTAAGTTATGCCTCATTACCTCCTCATTCCTCTTCCCTCTCTCAGTCCAATACCATCGCTGTGATCCCACCTCTCAGACAGGTCTATAAATATGCAAAATGAGGAGACTAACACTCACCTTATCCAAAGGGAGAAGGGCTCCTCCTCCTGTACATATGTCAGATAAGAGGAGCCGCTGCTACACAACTGGTTTTTCTTCCTGTTTTTCCCCCGTCTTCCACAACTAAGCATGCATGGAGGCGCCCATTCTCTCATCTCACTGGTGGGTCACAGCATCAGACACCCCTGTTGTGGGAGTAGCACTTGTCCAACACCAGTCTCTCCTGTGTCTTCAAACAGAAGTTACACAGAGTTACACAGGTACCGCAAATTGCGGTACCGTAATTACCTCCAAGGTCCCTTTGCGGGTCCAATCCTTAACGGCTGGTAAAACCAGCCGTTAAGGTAGGGACCCGCAAAGGGACCTTGTAATTAGGCGGTAAGGGGTTAACGGCACCGCCACCTTTTACGGCGCTGTTAACCCCTTACCGCCTGAGTCGTAATGATGCCCTTTGTATCTGTTCTCACACTCCAACTGAGTAGTGATGACGCGCTACTCACACAGAAGACAACCTTAGGACACCAACCAATGGCCTACTATAATGTACATTTACACCCAGTCATCAGACGGCACAACCCTTGCAAACAAGCACTGGCTGCTGCTGCATTTGTAGTAGAAAAGTCAGAGGGTATCATAATGGGTTGCAGTACCACACTTTACGTGGAGCGCACCCTTTTTGTGATCCTTGAAATCCCAAGAGCACACTGACTACCCAGAGAGCATCCGAAAATGAGGGGATCATTTTAAATCCGGTGATAAAAATAGTGAGATGCAGAATTGTAAACCCATCGACTTTCATAGCTGAACCAGTAGAGGAAGGAGACTATGTGCACGACTGTACCACACACATTGAACACTATGACAACATCCCTAAGGTAGCAGAGAATACCGTAAAAGGAGAGGGAAATACTTTTTATTGACGGGTCATCAACTATAGACCAGGCAACAGGAGAAAGACATACTGGGACAGCAGTGGTCAAAATTAAATCAGATGGGACAGCAAAATAGTAGTAATTGTGACAATTACCTTCACATTTTTCAGCCGAGACAGCAGAATTATTGACTCTTATAATGGCATTAGACATGCACAAAGACATAGAAGTTACAGTGTACTCCGATTCAGCCTATGTGATATCTACAGTACATGGTGAATTGTCGCAATGGCAGAGGAGGGACTGCCGATGTGCTGACGGCACGCCAGTGCAGCACACGCACCTATTGGGCAGACTCAAAGACGCACCACAACTCCCATCAGCAAAAGAAGTTGTGAAGTGCCAGGCACATATCAGGGGGGGTGAGGACTTGATCATCGAAGCAGCAGACACAGAAGCAAAGCACGCAACATATTATACAGAAATAGATGAGTTTGACACCCCATCTAAGACACGTATATGCATGCGCAATATGATATTGAAAGAAGGGTATAGATCACTACCTGCCACACAGATAACGGAATTTCAGGGGAGAGCACCATTAGAAGAAATTGACCTATTGGCAAGGAGAGGATGTTCAATATCCCCTACAGACGCTTTATGGCAAGACAATTATTTCAGTTGCATTATTGCAAATTGCACTTGCACAATTGCAACATCCCATTCAGTTAAGCAGGGATATACTTGCTGCATATATTGGGGAAGAGTGGTTCTGTCCAAATATGATGGAGCACATAGCTACATTTATGGATAACTGTACTGTATGCAAGAAATACGATGCAGGTCATATGTTGCGAGTAGTGTGAGGAGCAATACCCCGCCAATTGGACCTTTCCAACACCTTCATGTTGATTACGTAGACATGATTCAGGTCTTCCAAGGTTAACGCTATATGATACTAGTGGTATGCCCATGTTCCTTATGAATCAAAGCTGGTCCATGTTCGTACCCCAATGCCCTCAGGAGGTGAAATTCCTCGTTAAGGAGGCGTTCCCATGATGGGGGGTGCAAGATCCTGTGTTCAGACAATTGGCCTCATTTTGTAAACAAAACATTTGAACACATAACAGCCCTGTTGGGAATTACGCATACATTTTCCTGTGCCTATCACCCGCAAGCGAATAGAATATGCAAGAACCTCAACAGCCTGCTAAAAGAAAAAATCACCAAAATTAAAGGCTGGTTAAAGAATGGATGGCTTCATTATCTTCCCCTAGACTTGTTCGCATTGCACAATTAACCTGAATCTGACCACCATTTAACCCCTCATGAGGTGGTTACAGGACGACGCATGCAACTCCCACTTGCTCCTCCCACTAGAGCGCTGACAGATGGCTATAGTTCTGCTGTTGTCTTAGGTGATGAAATGCATAATTACATTGCGTCAATGATGGCTAGTGCCTCTTTTATCTCTCGACAGCTGCAGTCTCTGCGGGAGAATCCGAAGAATATTGAGAAAAACAATGCACCAGTAATGAACTCTGAACTACTTAAACAACCACCTCTTTATCCAGGGGATGCTGTGTATTGAAGAAGTTTTGTTAGGCCCTGGTTTAAGCCTAGGTTCAAGGGACATTTTTCTGTAGAGCAGGCAACTGATAGCAGAGTAAAACTAAGTGGCAAGAAGGCCTGGAACTACATTGGAGATGTCAAACCCTGCCGAGGTGAGACCTCCTCCCACTAACAAGAACACAGTTAGATGCAAGAAGAAGAACAAGAAGCAGGAGAAGCACCACAGCAAAGATTAATCAGGTCCAGGACCAGAGCTAGAGGAGAACAAAACACAGAGCTAGATTAGGCACACAATCTTTTCCTCACACTAGGTATTCATCATGAGAGCAAGGACACTGATCTAAATACATGGTTTTGTACCTGCATACGCCTTCTGCAGCACTTTCCCAGTACTACAGAAGGACAGCTTAAATAACACACTAAACAATAACAACGTGTTTTTGAGGCTTTTCATGTGATTTTGCAAACTTGTGGACGACACACAGGACACGCAGTACTACAAACATGGGAACTGTAATTCAAACTGTTGTGTTGATGTTTTGTGCCTTCTGCTGTCTCCACTTCCTTACCCTCTTCGACTATGCAAGATTCTATTTTTGCATGCACATGAGTTGGTTCCTAATAATGCAACCCCTATCTCTGCTCTTACGAAGCCATATTTGGGCAGATGATTAATGCTGCCAAAAATGTTAAAAGGGTCAAACGTAGTACAGATGTAGATTTTGAACAGGTAAATTCCTATTTAACAGAATTGGGCCATATATCTGACAACATGTGGTACAAACACATGACCAAGGTGGGAAAGAAACCACGAAGGAGAGCTGCTATGTGTACTATCCCATTTCCTATGCCATGAGTACATCCAGTACATTTGTAGCAACATGAATTTCAACAGCCAGAGCACATTGCCTCATGCACTTATCACTCTGTACAACCAGAGGCCGACTTCAAGGATGATGGCTTCATTAATATGAATGTCGCAGAAGACATTCCCATATGAACATAGCTAAATCAAGACTCAAGAAATTACAGATTATTATTGGAGCACTGAAACAATGATAGAGTACATTCCTGATGGCTCACACAAGGGAGAATCCAGAATAGTGACACAAAAGGAATTACAATACCTCAAGACAGGACAAAACGAGATCGGAGGAATGTCAGGATGATGGGAAAGACCACAGTTACTAGTATATGAGCAAGTATAAACAGCCAAAGGATGGAACGAGGGAGTGGTTGGGAGCAAAGCACATGCGCTCCTAACAGATCCAGTAGAAGTGGTACAAAGGGATTATGACGATTGCCTCAAGGAATGGGATGCAAGTGCAAAACTGCTCACCTGGACGGAATATGAAGCAGGTCCTATGCCAATTCTACCACTCAAGAGTACTTCACTGTGCTTCCAGAATGATGGTCCAGTGAAGGTTGGGAAGAATAAAGGATACAAGCAAATCTCAAAGATACAAGGCATGAAGGTTGGTACCACAGTATTAATAGACCACTACGGTGCCATCGGGTCCTGGTATACATGCAGTTGCTGCCGAATTGGGCAGGAGTCTGTTCGTTTGTACAGTTGAACACACCAGCATTAGTAGTACACCAAAAAGACATACAATTGGATGGGTTCCCTAAGATGAAGAAGAGATCTGTAGAGCTGACAAGAATGAGAGGAAAATATGTGTCAACAAAAATGGAAGATGCACTAAACGCCATATGACCAGAAACAGGCTATTCAGCAGAACCGAGATGTTCTTTGCGTCCATCGTTCCATCAGTTCAAGCCAATTTGAATGACAAATGGCTCCAGACCATGTGATGGGAACTGATGCAGACAATAAACTTGACTGTTAAGGGGTTCAACACCATCAAGGAGGAGTTGAGAGCTGTCAGATTAATGGCCCTACAGAACCGATATGTCCTAGACCTTTTCACGGCCATAGAAGGAGGTGTGTGTGCCAGGATTGGGGCTTACTGCTGTACACATATATGCTTGCCCAGGTTGAAGAAAATAGAACCCTAGCAGAGGCCACCACGCAAAATATAAGACCTGCATGCTAAAATGAAGGCAGAGTCAAATGCTATAGAACAAGATCACTACTGGTTATCATACATCTTTTCCTGCATACCATTGTGGATGGCCAGTGAATTGAAAGTACTGATAGCAGCATTGGTACTAGTTTTATTTGCCTTCTGTGACATCAGGGTAGCAATATCACAATGCAGGAAGACTACTGAAAGACTATAGAGATGAATGTATTACTGCACATGAAGATGAAAGATGACGAAGAAACACAGACATTAGACACATTGAAATCACAGCTGACGCTGTGTTCAGTTCCCGCCAGGTACAGTGTTAGATTTTCCTCATAGCATATGTGACTATTGGGGAAAAGGGGTATGGTGTAACCCTGCTGGAGACTGCAGCTATATGACCTGGAGTTTCGACGAGCATATGAAGAATCATGGACATCTAGGAGGAGTGACTAAGGTCTGGGTCCCGAAACTGTAGGTGAACCGGCAAGGTCATTTGGGGAGTGTGGTTGATTTATCGACTGGAGGGTGGATTAAATAACGGAACCCAAGTGTGGCCCTCTTGACTTCCACCCAACTCGTGGCCCAAAGACAAAGAAACGAGAGATGCACATCACTCCAGACCCCTTCCTTGCCATTGTTGATGTATCAGAGATGTGAGAAACGCTATTCACTCATACAGCCATTTAAACCAAACCCGACTGATAACATGGAGGAAATGCAGTTGTCTTTGATCGAACAAGTTGATTGATTAAAAACTCAAACAAGTTGATGGCGTCATTACTGACATCATTATATTGATGCGTTAGACATGAAGCATGAAGGCATCCATGTACGAAGTTACACGAACATGATCGTTAATTGCAGATAGACACAAAACAAACTCTTATGACTCACATAGTTAGAGGACTGACACATACACACATATATCTTTTGCTAAGCTGAAACAGCAAGACACCTAAGAGTTCATGTACCTAGCTTGCTTGTGCTTAACTGTGACTAATATGGACGGCCATAAGAACAAAGATGGAAGCCATAGGTGCACTGAAGTGAACGGGGAAAGGCTGACAGATTGATCCAGTTGAAGCACACAGATAGGCTTCCAGCACAGACTTGTGCACAGCCTTGCCAAGGATGAGTAGAGACAGAAAGTTTCCAAGGTGATAAAGCATCTGCGATAAAGCATAAAATCCTCATAATTACAAGCAGAAGACGCACCATTTTGTGGTCCCTACACACTTGACCTGAAGGCAGAGTACAGAGCCTTTTCATTCAATGTGGATGGGGGAAAAGCTGTTCCCATTGAACCAAAGATGGAAAGATACCACTATTATACAAGTCCAAAGCAGAATGTTCTGTCTCAGAGCTTAAGCGATCAGAGACGGTAACTTGTTGGGAACACACAGCACCTTCATGATTGTAGGGTTGCACTTGGTCTGGTAGCTGTCCAAGGTCCCAAGGCTGGAAAGGCCTCTCCTGACCAATATCTGACTACCTTTCACGTTATGCACACCATGTTGCACTGATCAATTAGGTTTATGCTAGCCTGCTACTTTGTATTTTTGACACTTAGAGGTGGCCCTAGGAGGAGCAACCAGATATGGTGATCCAATAACCAGACTAACCCATATAGACTGCAACCCTTCCCTGATAGGTTTTTTGGGATGTAACGTGTGTCGTGATATCACTATCAGTTAAAACCGAGTGACACACGTTTGGAGGATGAGAGCATGTGGTTATGCTTTTCCAGTTGCAATCCCCGTCATTTTGATTGATATTAAAGACAGTAAACTTTGCTTTGTCGTTGAGTCTTCTGTTCTTGCGGCAGGGGATTTTGTTGGTGCCCAATACCCTCTTGCCAGTAATTGGAGTAACTGCTAAGAGTGCCCATGCCGCTCCTTTACAGCTCCTTCTTCAGAGGTCCCAGATGACTACAGCCATTACGTGCCAACTGTGGTCCAGGGGTCACTCTTCCTCCAACGTATTTGCAATATAATCCACAGGGAATGGAAGAATTCAGAAAAGGAACCGATTTGCAGGCTTTGGCCAAACATGTACCCTCCTCAGTGTTTCCAAGATGTGTTCCATGATCATCTGAAAATTTACTCTCTAATGCTTTGTGCAATGACCAAGATGTCAGTATCATCAGAGGATGCCTCGCCTCCAGACCAGGTCAACAGACGAGTAGACGGTTCTCCCAACAAAGTCCATTTGGTTTCTACCTTTAGTCTACATGCAGGGATCTATGCTGAATACCAGTCACAATGTATACTTAACATTTTCCAAGCCCTTCTATCTGCCATGGGGGGGTATCTGACCTTTTGACACTGATTTGACACTAATTGATCTGTTTGAAAAATAACTCAAAATGTGCCTCTGACATTGCACGTGATATCCTATGTGTCTTTGCCTTGGGGTCTCTGTCAGTGGTGGCCAGCAGGAGACAATTTTAGCCGAGAGTTTGGAAGGGGGAAGCTTCCTTGCCTTCCTTGGACAAAAACTCTTCGCCAAAACATTGGGCAACTGTTTAACAAGCCCAAGAGGATTCTGGCCTCACCCTTCCCATTATATCAAAGACTGCTTCTTCTTGAAGGTCAAACAGATACCAGCCCTCCTGACCTACCTCTGTGGCCCACTAAGTGGTTATAAGGGATAAAGGCATGGAAAAAGGGGCTCCCTTGGTTACCAAACTTCGACAGTCCATGACCATTGCTCGAGCACCCCTTCAGTATCTGGGGATAATTTGCTTCTGCCTCCAGCCTTAGCTTCAAGTGGGATTATAGCTGCATGTTTTTTTTACCACATATTACAATGGGAGGTTTCAAATGCTTAGGGTGCATGGTGGTCCAATAAGAGCAGTCCATCTGCTTCATATCCTGTCTCTCAGATTCTGAAATGTGGGTCGCTCCTTGGTCCAGAGACCCTCCCAAGCATGGCATTTCATCTCTACTGTCAAAGAAGGCCTTCCAGCCAGTTCCCTTGTTGCAAGAGACTGGAAGTCTAGTCCATCCTTTAGTTGGTCCTGAAACCTTCCATAGACTTCCGCTCCATTATCAATCTTCAGGCAGTGAATTGTTTTGTCACCAAAATGAATTTCAGTATGGAAACTCTACAGTACATTATTCCACTAACCTCTCTAGGGGTTTTCCTATGTGCAGTAGACTTGGATTACCCTATCTTCATATTCCCTTCAGGAAGGTGGATTGGCATTTCCTGAGGTTTGCCACCATGGAAAGGCACTTCAATTATGTGTGCTTACCTTCAGATTAACCCCAACTTCAACGATCTCCACTAAGATCCCATCTCTCCTGATGTGGACCCGTCATGGCCAAGGAATATGACTGAATCCATACATCAATAATTGGCTAATCCCTGCACCATCCAGAGAGGAGGCATTGCAAAACATGACAATTGTTTGCCAGACCCTTGTTAGGTTTGGTTGGAAGTTGTACTTGGCTAAAAAAAGGAGATGAGCGCTAGACGTATTAGAATTAATCTTAACCTTTGGCATTGCTCTGGGCAAACGTCCAGAGTACTGTTCTTTACTGGCTAACAAATTACAGCGCCGGGAAAGACCATATGCAGGATCAGGCTTCACCGCCCACCCCCTAAGGGGCAGTCCATCCCAAACTGCTTGGTCAGAGCCCCTATGCAAGAGACCACAAGCAACCCCAGACATATTTTGGCCTAATTGGGCATCATAAGTGAGGTATAGCGTGTGTCACTAGGCCCAGCAGGCACAAGACCCATGTCTCGGCGTAGCCATCCCATTGCAGGGTGATTATAACAAAACAAAAGAGGTGATGACTGGAAGATTTAGATTTAATATTAACATCTGGCATCGCTGTGGGCAACCATTGTACACTATGATTTGTAATAAGTGGATTATCTATAGATACATTTACTGGTGTGCAGAATCCTGCCTGAAAAGGGAATCAGGGGGTAATGGCAGAATTACCAACTGGTAATCTTCATTACCCTGAGTCCTTCCTACTCTTCCTCATTCTAGTCCAGCTTCCTGCCCCAACCTTTCCAATGTGGGTGGGCCTGGTCAAAGACTTGGGTGGATAGCAGGAATAGCCCCGGTGGCTTCTCTTCTTGTCTGACTTACTCTCCTAGTTTTGCATGTTAAGAGACCTGTCTGGGTGGTAAAATCACCTCAATGGTATTAGACTGGAATGGGAAAGAGTAGGACTCTGGGTAATGAAGATAACTGGTAAGTAGTTCAGCCATTCCCTGCACTGTGCTGCCAGTCTCATAGCTGAATACCAAACATATGCTACTACCATAAAATATGCTATTACCATAGTAGGGCTGTATGAACTCTGTGCCACTAGCAGATTATGTCGGCACATCACAGGGAAAGCAGGTATTCAGAAATGTGGCCTGTGACTTGTATAAGCATAGATACCTCATAGCCATTTTTCTAACAGGTTGCTCAAATGATACAGTAATGAATGAAGTACAAAATACATTAATCTCTTCGCTGCAAAGTAAGTCTTTGAAGATTTAAAATGGAAGGTCACGTGTGTGTTGTCAATATATTGTTGCCTTTTGCCTTACATCACTTCTTGCGGCCATCTCAACTCGCCCACATTTCAACTGACGGCCACAAGAGGCTCCTCTGGGAATAGCAATCCAGAGGAAATTGCCTTATCCCTGCAACACCACGGACAAAATGAGAGACTGGCCACTGAAAGACTAGAGGATCAGGTGACAAGAGCGTGCTTCATCACTTCTGGTTTGTTGCTTCTGGGTTGTTGCTTCACTTTCTGCCTCCAACATTACTTCTGGTGGCCATCTTGGATCAGTGGCATCGCTTCCAGTGCCCCTATCTTGAATTGCTGATGTCACTTTCTGCTGCCATCTTGGATTGGTGGCATCACTTCCTGTGGCCATCTTGAGTTGGCCCACTTTCTAGCTGAAGGCCACAAGAGTCTCCTCTGGGAACACTAATCCATAAGAAATTGCTTCATCACAGGAACACCAGTGACAAATTCAGAGACCAATCACTGATGGACCATGTGATCAGGTGACCAGAACGTGCATCATCACTTTTGAACTCGCTAGGGGCATCCAGCCAGGGGCGTTCCAGTTATGGGTAGTACAGTGAAGGGTGAAGACCAGCTGTTGACGAGCTTCTTTGCCTATGAACATTTGCTTTTGCTTTTCTCCCTGCTGCACCTGTGAGTACTCCTAGCTTGCTAATTATTGTGCTATCTCTCCACACTGCAGTACTCGCCTACAATGTATTTGCTCCTGCTGCTCCTCCTGCTCTTAATGCTCGCCTATCCCTATGCATTCACCAATCATGCTACAACTTCCTCCTTTCCTATCCCTATCATAAAACCCACATCTCAAAACTACCAATACTCTACCTCTCTTGAACCTCCTACTTCTAAGAAACAAAGCCAATGAGCTAATCAACCCTACGTCACTGTAGACTAAGAAATGGGGATGTTCTGTATCACCTCGCCTCTCTTCCTCTGAGACTCAACTTCTCTTCTCTTTCTTACCGCATCAACTGAGCACAATACACAGTCTTTATGCAACAAACGTTCTTTATCACTGACTACTTCCATACCAGCTCTCCTCCCCATAGACAGCCTTGCTATCACTGAAACCTAGATTTCTTTATCTGACACTGCCACCCTGGCGGCCCTACATAACTCCACACTATCCTTCATTCACTCTCCTCGTCTCACTGGCAGAAGTGGCGGTGACAGACACCTACTCTCTTCCTGCCTCAATGCCTCACAAATCTCCAATGCCACGTCCCCTCCTACCTCCTTTGAATCCACTATCTCTACTATTGCTCCTTCTCGAATTGGTTCACAACATCTCCATCTATGACCCACCTGGTCCCACTGGACCATACTTTTATGAACTTGGGCAATTCCTTGATTCTCTTTCCACTAAACATCACCCTATTCTCTTAGGTGAGTTTGACCTTCCCTCTCCAACCACTTCCCAGAAATCTGAACTTCAGTCTTTTCTTAGTGACTGTGCTCTCCACTCTATCAATAACCTACCCACCCACACCGGGGGTAACTTTTTGGATCTCTTATTCATCTCCACCTCTATCTCAGCCACTAACACTACTGTCACACCATCCATAATAATTCCATTGTTTCCACCACCTACTCCTTTCCACACCTCTGACCTCTCCTCAACACTTGCCTCACCTATTACTAAAAAGAAATGTCATCTTTCTGCCATTCTTCCCTTTCTCTCTGACCTACAATTTTTACTCTCCCCCTTTGCACCTGGTTCCTCTTCTAGCAACACTGCCTTCTCCAGCTTCCACTACTATATGATTCATTCCATTCTCACCCCACACTGCTAAGTTTCACCCCTAGGTGTGAGCATCCTCAGCCATAGATATCCCATTTCATATGCTCTCCCCGCACAGACATACGTTGGCTGCTGCACAAATGGAGGCGTACTCACACACATGAAACTCTGCCTCTCTGCCCTGAACTCTCTCAAATCCTCTCTTCACAGAGCAAAAACATATTTCTACTGCGCCCTCATTGATTCTCACTCCAGCCATCCTCGCCGGCTACAGGGCACCCTAAACTCAATCCTCACTTGTCCTAAACCTAGGACTATCAACTTGACTTTCACAGCTAATGACTTTGCTGAATATGTTGCTGCAAGATTTTCCAAAATGAGTGACTCTCTACTGACCTTTCTCACGCTCCCTTCTCCTGCTTTCCACACTCTGCCTACTGTACAATCCTCTGCCTCTTGCTCCCATTTTAGTCACACTAAAACTGAAGAACTCCTATCTCTACTGATGAAGGCTAATTCCTCTTGTGCCCCATCAGACCTTCTACCTCCTCAGCAAGTCAATCCTATTGCCCCTTTAGTGGCCTTTCACCTCACTGAACTTTTCAACCTGTCCTTAGTATCTGCTTGCTTTCCCTCTATTTTCAGAATCGCTATGGTCATACCTCTCCTAAAAAAGCAAGGGACTGACCCAGGTTTACCAGCTAACATTTGCTGTGTGTCTCTCCTTCCGCACTATTCTAAAGTGCTTGAAAGGGTTGTGTTCAACCATGTTAAACATTTCTTCGACATCCACAACTTTCGAGACCCCCTACAAGCAGGTTTCCAATCCTGTTACTCCACAGAAACTGCTCAAATGAATGTCTCTGACTTCATCTCTTCTGCTAAGTACTCCAACTTATCCTCTATCCTAATTCTCCTTGACATGTCCACTTTTGACGCTGTTGATCACTCTGATCTCCTTAATCCTCTCTTTCTTCTTGGGATCTGCGATCAAGCCCTTGCCTTGATTGAATCCTACCTGCCAGTTCTCTGTCTCCTGGAGAAACAACTCTTCTCAACTCACTCCTCTAACTGTTGGTGTTCGACAGGTATATGTATTGGGTTCTCTCCTCTTTAAACTCTACACCTCTGCTCTTGGGCCACTAATCTCCTCCTTCGGATTCGCATACCCATTCTTCACGGATGACAAACAAATCATCTTCTTCTTTTCTTAAATTCTCTTTTGATCTCTCTATCAAAATGTCCAACTGTCTCTCTGCCATTAAATATTGGATGGCCATGCAGTCTCTGATGTTAAACTCACCCAAAACAGTGGTGGTCTTCTTCCCTGGCTATCCAGTTCCTACCTGGAACTCTTCCCTACTCTTATTCAGCTAGAAACCTCAGTTTAATCTATGACCCTTCGCAAGCCTTCACTACTTTCATCTCCAAAACTGCAGTTGCGGTTCACCTCAGCCACCTAAAAATTTGAAAAATCAGACACCTCCTTCCTTTCAACCCCTTCAAGCATCTCTTAACTACTCTTGTATTCTCTATACTGGACTACTGTGCCAGCATTCTTTTTGGTCTTCCAAACTATGCATTTGTCCTCTGGACAAGATCATTAACTTTGCTACTAGGACTCTATTTGAACTCCCTCACTTCAGACCTACTTCCTCACACTGTCACCAGGCTGGAGAGCTAAGGATGCAAAACAAGGCCACATTTTGATTTCTGCTCCTGGTCCACACATCTATCCACAGAAAGGCACAACCATATATATCTTCATCTATCCAACTCTACAAGCCTTCTTGTAATCTCCAATCTTCCTACTTGACTATCCTTATGGCATCTCATCCTCCCTGTGCTCCTCTTGCTTCTGCTCTTTCTCTCTTCTTGCTCCATTTGCATGGAATTCTCTTCCCTCTGTCATCCGAGAAACAGTCCATAGCAATTTATTCAAAACCAATCTAAAAGCCTACTTCATTGCCTACAAATTACCCTCTTAACCTACCTTGCATCTGCCTTCCAGCTAACATTTTCCCTTGCTTCTACTCTTCCTCCGTCCTTCACTTTCTACTGCCTCAACTCTAGCACTTCATCCATCATGGTCACATGCCTAACACAGCTAGCCAAACCGACGACCTGCATTTATATGTCGGTTGTCCTTATCCTATGTATATCCACCCATGTATTGTCCCAGGTGACTGTTCCATTTTTCCACGCCCCCACAACCTGATCAGAATTTCACTCAAACTCACCTCATTGCAAGAAACTCACTGCCTCCATCAAATCTGATTTCATATATATTGTCTATTCTTTTGTGATCATTTTAAGTACAGGGCTGTGGCCCTAGGGATTCCTCTTCTGGGGGTGGGGGTGCACAAGAGGCCAGTCTCATCAGCAACTCGTTATCCAAACCTGAAGTCTCATGTGGCGTCTACTCTTGCGAGAGAGGGTTGAGCTGCCGATAAGGTAACTAGTGTGTTAGCACCAGGTTGAGTGATCTCAGGGCTGCCAACTAGCATAGAAAAGGAACCTGGGGAGGTGGTGGGGTGTTTTCAGGCCTGAAGGACATACAGGGCTGAGCGAGTTGTCTTGGGCTGGGGTTCCAGATCAGGCTGTCTTTTGCGAGGAACAGCAGAACTGTTCCACTGTGGCAGGTCTGTTCAGACAGACTGTGGAGTAGGCACAGGGCGAGGTTCTAAACACTCCATCAAGGGGAACAGGTGCAGAGTGAGAGCCTGGCCTGTTCCAAAATGTGGATGATTCCTCAGTTAGCTAATGGAAGAGACTGGTCCCACAGTTAGCTCCCAATCCAGGCCTGAAGTCACCTAAGGTACTTTCTCGTGCAAAAGAGGACTCAACGGACACTGGGGTGACTGTGAGGTTAGCACTGGGTTGAGTTTTCTCAGGTTTGTCTACCTGCCTAGAAAAGGAACCTGATATGGTGGACAGGGAGGTTTCAGACCTGCATAGCCTGCCAGAAATGAGTGAGTTGTCTTCTGCTGGAGCCCCAGGTCAGGCTGACTTTTGCCTTGTACATAGAGACTGCCCAACACTAGCAAGTCTGTTGTGGTAGACAGAGGAGAAGTGCATGGCAGAAGCCCAGAGCCATCCCAAAAAGTGGGACAGGCTCAGAGGAAAAGCCATAGCCTATTCCAAAAGCCGGAACTGGTGCAAGGCAAAAGCCCCAATCTGTTCAAAGTCAAGGAGCCCAGGAATTCTGAGGCAGGGCAAAGGCAGGAGCTGGTTGGAGAAGCACACCTGAACACCCTTATAAACACTATATGTGCTTGGATGGTCTTGTGAGAGAGAAGCTAACTTCTCCAGATGGGATCCCCAATGTATCATAGCTGACAGGGGTCCCCATGTCACATCTTTTGCTGTGCAGACACAACAGAGAAATTAGCAGGCCTCTGCCGGCCAAACACCTTTCTAGCGATGGAAGTCTGGTTTGAGCAAGGCATCAGGCTCGAGAACTCTGCGATTGTGGGCAGGGAAATAAAAGTCAGGCAGGCACCTGTAAAACTGGAATTGAAGTACAGCTGAGCTCAGAAGTTGCTGATCAGTCCATTGCCAACCTTCACAGGTGGCTGGTGGTATCAGAGAAAAATAGGGCCACATTGAGAAGAATCCATTGCTTGGGCATTGGGCCATATCTCTACAAAGATGTAAAATGAACATGCAGCCTAAGTCTGGATCTCAACATGCTAGTGTAGATGGCACCTGGATATTTTCTCTTCTTGACAATGAGTCTGACCTTTTGAAGGGTGGTTCTCAACCTTTTTGGCTGGGGGCATTTTTGTTTTGCCATCTGTCGAGGATATAGAAGTCCTGGTTTTCTGGATATATATTAGATGATTACAATGATGTGAGCAGTTCCATTTCAGAAAGAGTAATCTGCTAATCGGATACTCCTTTTTCATAACAGTGCTGCTAAACACACGCTCCTTAGCAGGGCATGCTACTGAGATAGAGGACTATATTGTCTCACCTGAGGTAGACATGATGCTCCTCACTGAGACTTGGTTATGTGAGACCAACCTACATTCTGTTCAACTTGCCACTCCAGCGGCTACAGAGCCTTGCATAAGGATCGCAATGGACAGAAGGGAGGGGGTGTTGCCATTATTTTTAAAGATACTCTTAATTTTTTCATATTAAGTACTCCGATTCTTTATGCTTGTGAGGGTTTGTTAGTTAAACTTCATTTCAATTCTACTACTACCCTCAGCCTTTTGATTATTTATCATCCCCCAATTGCCTTGACATATTTTCGGGAGCAACTTTTGGCTTTCTTAGGTCCCCTTATTAAACCCCTAACCCCATTCATAGTGGCAGGAGATTTCAACTTATGGGCTAATAATGCTACTGATTTGGGTTTTAAACAATGTGTTACCACTTCCACTCATCAAGCGGGGAACACTTAGATTGGGTAGTGTCCTGAAACCAGTTGATTTCACCTATAGAGGTTAAAACCTGCTGCTGGTCGGATCACCATTTAATCTTATTTTCACTCTTTGTACCAGATTTTATGGTAAAGAAAGCTTGTTTACATACCAAATCTACCATGCGTAGATGTACCAGCAATGTCACTCATGAGGCATTTACTCGCATATGTATACCTTTACCCTCAGCAATTGAGGAAACTAGCACACTAGACTCCTATACAACTCAACTGTGCAATATTTTTATCAGGCCTATGATAAGCTAGTGCCACTTAAAGACAGTTACGAAAGGAAGGATATACACCCAAGTGCAAGCCACTGGTTTTCTTCTGATGTCCTAGCAGCTCACCATACTAAACGAGTTGCCAAAAGAGGTTGGCGGAAGTTCCCCAACAAAAACACGTTGGCCCTCTACAAAGAGGCAGTCAAACATTACAAGAATGTTATACTGTGAGTTAAGAAAGTAACATTGGAAGAGTGTATTTTGGGAGCCAGATCTAGCACTAGAGAGCTCTTTAACATCTTAGGAGAACTAAAGGGGAAAACCCACGAACCCCCTTTGCAGGTGAATGATGCATGGTGTCAAAAAATTCACAACTGTCTAACACTTAAGGTCAAACAACATTAAGAGACTATAGCATCAAATTCTTCTGATTACCTTGCATTTGCTACTTCCTCAGCCACCGAAAACCTGATCGCTAGTGGCTATGAGATAAATAAGGATGAGGTCTTTTCCTTTAGGCAGGTTACAGTAGAGGAAATACTGTTCATTGTTGAAAAAGCCTGCCACCTGTAAATGTGATATATCCCCCGGAACTGTGTTTAAAAAATATTTTCTAAGCATAGCTTCTCCCATCACATCTATTATAAATCACTCTTTCTTCAAAGGGGTAGTTCCCAAAGGTATTATGGAGTTCTACATCACCCCCCTTTAAAAAAAAAAGGAAGGGTTAGATCCGCAGGACACCTTAAATTACCACCCGATAACCAATGTGCCTTTCATTCTGAAGATTATGGCAAAATTGCCTGCTTACAAAATGATTAATTTGTTGAGGAGAAAGGCATTTTGTCCAGTAGACAATCCGGCTTCCAGAAAAATCATGGCACAGAGACTGCACTCATAGACATTAAATCAATATCATCTGGGATAGTAGACCAAGGCATAGTGGCCATGCTGCTGTTGTTGGACCTGTCCACCGCATTCGATCTTGTTGATCCTGGGAGGTTGGCTGACAGGCTCAATGAGGTGGGCAGATGCTCCAAACCTGCCGTTGATGGTTTCGATCCTTTTTGGGACTCATGAGGGCCAGGGTAGCCCATCGAGAGTTTAAGTCAGAGGAGGCCGTCCTCTACTGTGAAGTGCCTCAGGGCTCTACTTTATCATATTGATTGCAAGTTCTTCTTTGATCTGTTGGACAGTATGGGAGTCAGTTATGCAAACTATGCTCATGACACGCAGATTGTCCTGAAACTTACAGGTTCCTATAAGGCAGACTCCCGGTTGGTCTCCAGAGTCTGTGATGCCATTAAGGCCTGCATGACAGATAACTGCCTAGCCCTTAATGACATAAAGACACAGATTCTGATTGTGGGCAGTGTGGCCAAGCTTAAGTCACTTGACTCTCGTTATGGAGCCGTTTAATTTGGAGGGGCCACTGTCGAGGGGTCTAGTCAAGACCCTAGGTGAAGTCTTTGGACGCAACGTTAATTTTGACAAACATGTTGCGCACATTTGTTCCTGCTGCATCTATACTATCCATCTGCTATGGCAGATTAGACCCTATCTCTCAGAAGAAAATCGAGCCTTAATAGCCACTGCAACTATGAACTCGAAGCTGGATTACTTCAATGGATTATTGGCAGGAACTACTTCTACCAATATAAAGAAATTGCAAATGATCTAAAACGGAGCAGTCAGGGCTGTATGCGGTATAGGGCGCAGAGACCACTTGACTAACGCACGGAGGAAGCTGCATTGGCTTCCCGTTTCTCAAAGGATTCTGTTTAAGGCCTACTGCCTGGTCTATAAGCGCCTTGCTTGTACTGCTCCTCAGTACTTACAAGATAGCATTAAGAGAATGCCAATTAGACGAACCCTTCGGTCTAATGAAAAGGACCTGCTGCAACAACAACGCCTCAGATAAAAAATGTACGGGGACCTCAGCTTGAATGCATGGTGTCCGAAGGTTTGGAATGACCTCCCTTTTTCTCTCAGGCAACTGCCGTCATACGCGCATATTAGAAAGTCCATCAAAACCAGTCTGTTTGAGGGTGGAGGTGTTTAGATCACTGTCTCTGACCCCCCCAATGCAATCATGGATCTATTGGCTCCTTGATCCACCTTAATATCCTAGTTGCCTCCCTGAAACTAGAGGAGAACCATCTCTGTTTCCAGAAGCACCTCAAAACATTTCTCTTTGCTTCTGTTTTTTCTCCTCCTCTCCCCTGCTGACCTCCTGGCTGAAACTGAAACTGCACTGGCTACCTGGCCACCCTCTGATCTTGGGCCCAGGTCCCTCCCCGGCCAGTCACACACACCTGCACTGCCTACCTGGCAACCCCCGCACTTGTGGACCGTTTACTGTATCCCTACAGTCCCACTACCTGCACTTGACACCTGTTGTCTACACTTACCTTTGCATTTGGCACCTGCTGGCCGTTAGTTACTTATTGCTATTATCTATTCCCATGTACTGTACTATCCCTTCCCCTTCTCCCCTGAACTTTCCTCCTTCCCCTAACCCATGCACTTGCGCGATATGAATGACACCTGCCTAGTAGGATAGTTGTCTGTCCTCCCTCTGTTCCCCCTCCCTTGCCTCGTCGCGCCTTGAAACACTTGTGTATAGGCGTGTTATAAATGCCACATCATATCATATCATAACATAACTGTTTGTCTGTTCTATGTGGTCTGGTAGCACTATGAGGCCTGCGAGCAAGTTAGCGCTTTATAAAGATTAAATAGAATAGAATAGAATAACTCCCATGTCAAAGCATAGTGTGCACCTGTGCCCTGCTGCATCAATAGCCTGATCTGAAGGGCCAGCTCTCCTGTGGGCATGAGAATTTCCAGAGGCACAGGTGCCCTCTAACAGCTGTCAACATTGCAGCACAGGAGCTACATTCAAGATATGCACCTCTGTTGCCAAACTACAATATATCTATGAGAGTTGCTGTCTTGGTGGCAGTTGAAACATTAAATATAAGCCATAACTGAATTTAAGGTATGTTATCTAGAATCTCTAATAATGATTTCAGCTACATGTGGAAATAGGGGTATTCTGGTTGGACAGCCTGCAGTCAACCAGCAGGAACTAGTCTGGGAAGCACACCCATCCCAAAAAGACTAGCCTCCACCTGGGCACAGCATACCAAAATGGCCTTTGATGCTATTGACAAGGAAATGGACAGGATTATTGTAGATAGAGGGAACTCACATTATCTGAAGGAAGATTCCACAATCTATTTTTCTCTCTTTATCTACTTCCTTTAACACAAAGCACTTTGGGCGTGATGTCAGATGGAAATTACCAATTGCTTCAAGAACAGGGAGTGGACCCTTATTGCAGGCTTGCCTTTGTCCAATAACCTTAGGTCTTTTGCCTTTAAAAGAAGGGGTCTCCCACTCCCTCTTTGAGTCATGTTGGAACAAACACCCAGGGGAGAATTCACAGGACCACTGTTGGGATAATTGACTCTTCAAAGCCCTCTGCCATGGTGAAGACTGAGTGTACAAGGCAGATGCAAGTCCTGCTCCCTAACAATTCCTAGCGTACATTAAGGGCACCTGCTGCTGGAACAAGAACTGCATCCCTGCCAGCAACACTGCTGTTCTGGACCTCACCATGTTACAGAACCCCCAGAAGGTGTGTGCAAGCCTCTCTCATGGTGGGAGCCCAAGGACAAGGACTCATGTTACCCTTGAGTCGTCCCTGGATTGGAAGTCACAGTAACCTGAGAATCAAGACAGCCATAATCCCTCTGCTTTCCCCATTGAACAACTTTGAACTGTGATTCGAGGACCCTCTGTTGCTGCCTTTGGCATTCTCCTGATCTACAAAATGCTGAGTTGCATCTTCGAACTGGATCACTGTTTCCACCACGCCAGTTGAGAGCATCATTGCCTTGGGTTCAAACAAGATGCAAATGCTTCACTGCACTTGCACAGTTCAAACCACCTTTCATACCGCCAGCATCTTCATTGACTATCTTCAACAGCTGACCAGACCCTGGGGGAGTCTTTGAACTGTGACCTTTGAACCCTGCACTGAACCACCCAACTTGAACTGTGCATTCAGTCACCAGCATATTCACTGTCAAATCTCCTGTTGAACTGACCTTTGTGGCCCTCACTATCTGCATTTCGGTAAGCACCTCTTTGAACCGCAGCAAACTTCAGGTGGATGGTGTCACATTCCAACCTGTTTGGTTCGAACCAACTGCTCATTGACAGTCCCCATGTCGAAGCACTGGACGCATTGCATCAGGTATGGACTTGACCCAGTGGTCTCCAAATGACACGACCGGCTCAACATCGAATTGCTGCCTCATCGAGCCTCTCCTCAATCTAGATAACAGATTTGAACCATCATCAGGTCTCAGCTCTAACCTCTGGGTTGTCCCCGCTGACCCTAACCAGCAGGTACCACGACTCGAACCAGACCCAATCTTCTAATTGACTGTGGTGAGCCATGCGAACTGTATCCCTCAAATGTGGCACTTGAACTGATCTGAGTTACTGTATTGAAACAGCTCGATGCCTGCTCTCTGTATGGAGCAACACAATCTGCTGCACCCAAACGTAGCTGGATCAGCTCGACAAGTACCAAGTTGCTGGGCTTTATGCTGTTGAACACACCAAGAGAAACAAAAAGTTATTATTTACTACTAACTGCCCCCATGGTCCGTTTTTGGCACCCATATATTCATAATGTCACGTTTAGTACATTTTGCACCGAAGAACATATTCTTTGAAAGAACATTGTTGTTTTTACTTGTCTTTCGCCCCTGATTCATCATAGAGTGCTGCATCTTTTCCATCTTTCCATATTGTCTGTTCTTTCCTCGGAAGTTGGTTTTGTGTAGTTGGATATTCCCTTTATTTTGAACTGTTATGCTTTGCTGTCTGGGTGGCTACTGAATCACATTCACACCTCGCATGCACATATAGCTTTCCCTCGGCCCACGTTACCCCAAAAGGGGAAGGAGTTGTACCTCTTAACTGTAACTGTTTTACCTTTAAGCTTGGGATCATTCTTATTTTGTAGCAGTGTGAGGCCTGAGTAGGTGTTTTAGCCACTACTCATCATTTTACTCCTCTGGAGCAGTAGTCATTTATTCAGAGTAGATTTCAGCTGAAACTTTAGATTTCCTGGTGCACATTTTTGTGGCTGCAAGCATAGAGCACTATGGGGGTTCTATGACTGCCTGAGTCTCTTGACCTGTGGCCTCCAGCATGATAGCACCAGAAATTGTTACACCCTACACCTGACAGTGAATCTGCTTGACTGCTTGCTATGTTCACTCTACGTATAATAAGAAAGAGCAACATATTGCAATCATCTCTTGTGAGTTGAGCATTACAAGTAAACATGATGTGGAAATACTTCCATGTTGTTTTGGAACTTACTCCACCTTCTTTACAAGATTGCTTTTCAGAAACAACATATTCAGTGGTGTATTCATATCTTGTTTACTTACTAACATGCTAACAACAATCATTTAATGTGGCAGCCAAATATTTCAAGACATTCCCCAATGTCAGCATGAAATTGGCCTTTGAAACAAACTGCCGTTAGCCCTGAGCAATGACGTGTCGGGGGCCAGGAAGGAGGTGGCTTGGAAAGGCAGTTAAGAAAGACATGAGGGGTGGGGAATCCAAGAAAAATGTAAAGTTATATGGCTGAGGGTGGAGTGTGACCAAAAGTTTACTCAGGTAGGTCGTGCTAAGGCTAAGAGATGCTGAAGCACATCTGTTGATGGCATGGGCTAGACTGTGATGGACGCATGTGGATACTGATGTGTGGACTGCGTAGCAGAAGCGGAGATGAGTTTTAGGAAAAGGAGAGGATGGTGAGAGGATGAGTCTTAGAGAGCTGTGGAATGATTGCAAAGGGGAGGGATGGAGTTGAGGTTACAGGGTATGGGGGTATGGAGCTTCTAGGAAGGCTGAGTCAAGAGGGTTCTTTACATTCCGATAGTTGGAGTTGTGCATACAACATTGTAAATTGATGACTTCAAGTTCCAGAATGCAAAGAAGCAAAAACAGAAGTGAGACATCATTTCACGAATCATATGTGGCATGTTGGCTTATATGCAGAGATCTCAGATGAGGAACAGAGGTTTGAAGTGGAGGAGGACATGAGAGGGGACAATGGCTTATGCCAGACGGGAACTGGGTGCTGTAGGTAACTGTGATAAAGGAGAAACCGTACGGCACTTGCTGGTTGATTGATGTGCCTAATTGCCAATGAGAATGACTTATCTGAAATTGGTAACGGAAGCCTATTGAGATTTGATGCCGGATCTATTGTGGCAGTGGATTTCTGTGGCATTATAACCCCAGCAAGATTTGGTGCCATCGGTTTATTGAATGCTCTGAAGATAAATGAGATTTAGAGATATCATTCTGAGTGGTGTTTGTTCAAGTTGAACTTTATTGGGATGGTCTAGCACGATTATGTGATTATCCCTAAAATTACAACAGGTGTTACAATATTTCCTTGGTTATTGGGAACTACATATAATTGATCTAATAATGAATTTAATTGTAATTTTTTTAAGGTGTGATGTAAACAGATAGTTGATGTTTTAGTTGAGTTATTGCAATTTTAAATTTCTCTTATGGAAAGAATGTATCATTGTTTTATGGTTTATTTGAAATGTTTCTTATTTTTTCTTCTGTTTCTGTATAAAAATGTATTGTAAAGTTGATGTAAATCAGCTAAACCAATAAAGGAAGAAAAAATAAATAAAGGAGGGGATGCTTTGCGTTTCCCATTCCTCTTGCTTCACCCACATTCTAAGGTGCACCCCTCCTTGGAATTATCTTGATCTCCACAGCAGCCAATATTGCCCCGTAAAATGTAATGCGCTCACCATCTGCAATGTCACGCCCTGCAAAATTGCTCAGCTCAATTGATGTTGTTGAGATGAACCTTCTAAACATCTTACTTCACTCTCTTCGAATACAGAACAGGTTTAGAGGTATAGATTTGTTGCGGTAGGTATACTGTGGAACAGGGATTGCTTAGAACCAGGGGCAGAGATGCAGGATAGTGAGTACTAAGGCTGAGTATTAGATGTGTTGAGCCTGTGGAGGAATGCTCTCAGACCAAAGGCAATGGGGAGTGCTGTGGGAAAAGGGGTGCCCAGTGGTGTAGAGTTGTTGGAGGCCTGAGGCACAGTGGCATAGGTGCAATTAAGAGGAATGAAGGTTAAGTGAAAGGTGGACGCCAAGGATGTGTAGTGGAAAACAGGAGAAGATGCTTGGAGAGGGGTTTCATGACACCAGGGTTGACAAGACGGGTGTGCCTAGGGGAAGGGCTACGGAGTGGGAGGTTTGCCTATATCGAGAGAGTGCTAAGGTTAAGAAACAGAGGTCAAGAGGAGTGGTGGTGCAGAACATGAGGGGGAGTGGTGTGGGGTGAGCCACACTGGGGAGGGCAGAGGGCTATGGAAGACCAAAAGCAGTACGAAGTTGAAAACAGTGGAAAAGTTGTAGCAAAACCGAAGAATGGATGGAGCTGTGATTTTCAAAGACACTCACAAACTCCACCACTCCCAACATATACATGCAACGCCACTCACCCATAACATGTAGCACTGCAGTCAATAGGACCAATCATTTGGCACATGCAAGCCTACTTGCAGCACCCACCAGTTAATGAGGAACGCTGTCATGTACTCATTAACACCATCATCCACTCAAACATTTGCTCTTTCCCAAGGGTGTTGCTAGGTCTGGAAAAGACCTGGGGCTATGCTAATGTCGGAACTGTTGGGACTGGGGACTAGCACGCCTTTTGGTTGTAGCTCCTGAGATTCTATCCGGGGCTACAACCAAAGGACCAGGGGCTATAGACCCCTTATGACCCCCCACCCTCCTCCCTGCAACGCCTGTGCTCTCTCCTACGTACTCACACCATCCTCTTCAAAAGCACTACTCAGATGACTCATTCACTGCACGGCTCACGCATATCTGTTGTGCACAATGCCCACTCACATTAAGCCACAACCTCGGACTGTCACTCACACCAACAGCTCTCGCTTTATCGTGTACAGTGAAGACACGTTCTTATCTCACATGATCGAAGTGCTTGTATTGGGATTTAGTTCGTAATTTCCGTATGAAGGTACCTTGAGCCCAAGACTTGCCTGTCACTATGTTCAAGGCACAGCAGTGTGACTTGGATTCCACACTTCGCTGGATGTCTGAGACGGTTTTTTGAGGTAACACCAGGAAGCGTTACTCGGGTCACAGCTTGTGGGTAAACACTCGCTCCCTCTAACATGACAATCTGCAATGTTCTTATTGTTTTTTCCCATGCACCCCTGGCCTGTATTGCAATAATTCAATCACAACCGTTTTTCAGAGAAACGGTCACTGTGAAGCAAGCACCTAGTTCAATGGGCCCTTCATAACTAATTTGAAAATGTCTGCATGCATGAAAAGCTGTATGCAAGGCAAAACATAGAGATCAGTCAAAAGATTCAGAGCACCGTCAATTGCATTAGCAAACATACACGTGTGCATTGGCTGCTGTATTCCTTTTGACATCTCATCCACAACTGGGGTCATGTCCTACACTCATGCAGAAAATAATGACATGCCTGTGGAAAAACAGTACACTAAATGACCCGGAAGAAGTATCAGTCACCACCGATGGTGAAGTGTTTACTTATATGTTCTGATCTTCCCAATTATACTTTATATTTTGCCTTCCAAATCTTACATCTTAGGCACATATTTAATGATGTGTGTACTTATGTGTAGCCCCCTTATGTTCAAAATGATGTATGACAAAGTGTAGATGTAAGTACAGTTTGCTATACTTATTTCATACACATTTTATTTACATCATATGTACCAAGGCCAAAGAAGCCTTTACAGGGATCCCAGTGTACACACATGCCAAAATGGTATACTAAATCAGTTTCCAATTACAGGATTTTTAAAAGGGGCATGTCTACATAAATTAAAGATTGGCTTTTGGAAATACTTTGTTCATAATTATTTCACAATCCTCTGCCCATGAATTGCAGAAAGTTAGTGACATGGATGTGCATTCAGGGGTTACCAGTAATTTGGTCGAAAAAAATTGGTCGACTGGACAAATGGTCGAACCAATTTGGTCGAAAACCAAATCGTCGATTTTTTTTTATTTTTATTTTCACCCCTTTTTTTGAGGGGGGGTCCTCCCCAACCCCCTTTTTTTTCTAAAAAACCCTTTGGGGTCCCCCCCCAAACCCTTTTTTTTCTAAAAAACCCTTTTTTTTAAAAACGAAAACCCGAAAAATAAATATATAATTTAAAAAAAAAATTCGACCATTTGGTTTTCGTCCAAATTGCGTCGACCAAATGTCATTCAACCAGTTTTCAGTCGACCAAATGACTGGACACCCATTCAGGGGTGTGTTCACGGTCAGCTGTTTTCATGGAGGGTCTATGAACAAATGCGAACTTCAGCAGGGGCACATGTGTGAAGGTGCAGAGTAAGAGGAGGTGTGGCTGCTTGGGTTATGTATGTATGGACACCTAGATAGGAAGCAAGAGGGTGTTGTACATAGGTGGTACAGCCAGGCGGTTGCCCATAAAGATGCATGGTGGCAAAAGGGCGGGGATGGATAGGTGGAACATGTATTGGTAAGTGGTGGGGACACATAAGGTAGTAGGATGGGAAAAGACATGGCAAAGAGCAAATCAGGCACCAGGGGCATTTAGGATTGTGACTCAATCAAGGCTCAATAGTAGCTTACAGGAATGAGCCTTAATTAATGTTCAGCAGTAGTCCAGTAGACGTGAGTGTTAACGTTTAAGCAAGGCTGAACTCTAGTGGCATTAGTTTACGTTGGCCAATCTAATTTGCACATGAAAATATCAACAGGTATTCATGATGAGGCTCAATTTCATAACATTTGAGCAACAGTTGAAAGCTCCCAGTTGAGCGTTCTATTTCATTGTTAGTTGGGGCATCCTTTCCCTTATTCCTACTTAGATATATAACGCCCATGGTTCCTTAGTTCAATAGAGTTTCCTTCTTAGAATGACTACAGCATGCTATTGTGATCCACACGTATTTCCTTGCTTGCACTTTTTTGGTGTAGATGTCTCCCATAGGAAGTCATGCTTATGTCCTGCCTCACATATCAAGAATTCATCTGGGTTTCTGAGAGAAAGAGTGAGAGAGAGAGAGAGAGAGAGAGAGAGAGAGAGAGAGAGAGAGAGGGAGAAAGAGAGAGAGAGAGAGAGAAGGGAGAGAGAGAGAGAGAGAGAGGGAGAGAGAGAGAGAGAGAGAGAGAGAGAGAGAGCGAGAGAGAGAGTATCTGAAGCTGTTGCTTTGCCTGCAGCATTTGTCTATTGCGTATGGTCTTATATTACATATTGCGTTTTCTAGAGCAACCTGGCACTGACTTCTGGCCAGATGACCTGTAGCCTTGGGCGTATGCTGAAGGGCTAATTGTATGCTTGGCTGGTCGATTTGACTTTCTTTTTTGACTTGCTGCTTGTTCACGAGATGGCCAGAGATCATGCAGATTGGATGTTGTCTAATCCCCCCCCCTGTAGGAAGTACTCCTGTGCCTACATGCAGTGCTCTGGCCTCAGCGACTGCAAAGAACTCCCTGGGCCTTCAAGGACTCCAGATATTAATGCCACTAGTTTGGCTGCAGCATGGCAGGACATTTGATTATTTTGCTTCCAAAGTTGCCTTAGTACGGTTCCATGTGATATTGTACCTGCAGAAATGTCGTTTGGCAAGTAAGTCGCAGAGAAATTGCAGTTTTTTCAAAGGGAGTGGGGGAGACACTGCATCCCCCCGCTCCCCTAGACCCTATATATATGGTGACCATATATATTTTTGCCACAACCTTTCCCCGGTGACATTATGTATGGCGATCATATATATGGGGATAATATTACCCGATACCCTTAATATTAGATGGCTCCCATAACTGTGGCTCAACATTATTTATTTATTTATTGTTCACTTGTTAGGCGCTTATACAGCAAGTGCATACTGTTTCAAAGCGCTCACAGGGCAAAGGGAGGGAACAGGGGAGTGATACACATTTAATACACAAAAACAGTGGAGGGGAAAGGAAAAGGACGAGCCTTCTATGCCTTGTGAGTATTCAGAATATACAAGTGCAGCAAGGAAGCAGGCAGATGGGGTAGGTGCTGAAGTGTCCGTGCTCGTGGGAGAGCAACAGATGAAGCGCAGATGTTGTAAGTGCTACACAGCCTGGAGCCGTGTTGGGTGTAAGTGCTGGTGAATATGGATGGCTAAACCACGAATTGCCTGAGTTTTCTGATTATTCAGAGTTTGGCTTACAGTATGTTTTCTTTTCAAGAGCCATTCAAGCAAAGCCATGGTAGTTCAGTGTTTCTTTTAAAGCACCACCACCTGGTTCAAAATACGATTTACCTGGTGTGCTGGCCACTGTAGCATCTATCAATCCAATAGACTGTCCCCTTCCTTGACCTCTCCTAGTGTGAGGGATACCCCTGCAGCCCACCTCACTATACTTGTCAACGGGGACACCTCTGTCACCCCTGGACTCCTGACCCGCTCGCCCTCCCGTTCACAACTCTAAAAACATTCATGCACTGTAAGGATATTTGGCGTGTTACAGCACAGAGTACAGCACTACTGCACAGGTGTGGTGCATTGCTATATGTGTTGCCAGGATAACATGGACATATAAGTAAAGTCAGGCTATTCAGTCAAAAACGATTTTTACATATAAGATGCAAATCTATTTTCATGTGCACATTCAAAAATGCACAATACTTTTCACCTGAAATGCCTATGGTGCAAGAGACACATTTGAAAATTAATAACTAACATTATTAATAAACAACCTGACTAATAAAATTCATTTAACATAACCCACTAATAAAAATGTGTCTCCACTGCAGAATTAGGCCTATTCTGAAAGTGAACTTTTAAACGCACATTCATTTTTTTTTTCGTTTTCTCTGCTGATCTGTCCACATAACTACAGGAAGCAAAAGGGCTCGAAAGAACAGGAAATCAGTTGGTTACAAAGTATTACTATGAAAATGAGCCATTGTGTAGAGAGGGAGGAGATGGCATGATTAATTTCTGATTGGAGCAGCGTCATAGCAAGTATCATGCTAGAGGCAGTGATGAGGGTTTTGCTGGGGGGAGTTTGAAGAGGGAGAGAGAACAGTCGAGATTTGGCAGAGCTGGGAGAAGGACCTGTTTCCTGGCTGAAGCATTCCTATCTGCAAAAGCTGAGAATTCCAGATAATAACCCCGGTTTGAGAACGAAAGGCGCTCGTTTTCACTGGGGTTAATCTTCAAGGGAGCCACATTCAGAAAGAGAACAGCTGAAGAAAACTCGGGCTGAACAGATAAGGTAATTACATAAGTGTGGGGGCTGAGTGTGTACGAGAATATTCAGTCAGTGTAGGAAAGGAGATTCCTGTGATTTAATCACATGTTAATGTTGCAAATCGAGTTCTTTTCTCCGCCACTCTCTTTTCAGTGTATCACAGACAATGCTGTTACTGTGCTATTTTATTTATTTCTGTAAAGAGTGAGATCGTGTTTAAATGCAACTTTTATAATACAGAAAAATATTTGAAAGCAAACGGGTGGTGTGTTTTATATTTACCAATACAGTGCTGATGATGTGGGGAGATTTTTAAACAGTGCAATTGTCATTTTAAGACATATGTGTGCATGATCATATTCAGTATGGACAGTTGTGAGTGACTGTTTGTAGCATAGCTCGTTGGAGGTACATGAGCCAACGGGAAGAGGGTCTCTCTGGACATGGTTCCCTACCGTATATAAGGTAGTGGAAATTACCACAAAATTACCACATATAGCTCTCTGTCGTAAATAAGTCAGTGAGATCGCCCATGGTGGCACACTAACACTAACACTGAAAATGTGGTATTCCTGAAATGTAGGCCTGAGGTCTCTCTAGTGATTACATGAAAAATCTAAGCAAAGATAAGGGATTCTGGACATTGGGGCCACAAATAAAACAAGGGAATTATGCTCACCAAAATACCACCAACCATGCATACCAACCACGCATACCAAATATGCATGTCTGGGTGCTGAAATAATGCATGTCCACTGTATTATTGTTGTACATGGCCCAATCTGAATACAAGGAGTGATTGTTGCTAAGTTATTTTTCGGCGGTAAGAAAATACCGTCAGGCCCCAAATCTCCACAAAATACCCTACAGCACACACACACATGCATACAGACATACACACACACAAACAGATTCCCCCGTCCCCAATTCCCTCTTTACCTCTCTGGTTGCCGCTCCCTCCTCCATCACTGCATGCGCAGTGAGAGTATGCAGTGTTCCATCACAGGCCACCGTGCGGTGAAGGCGGCCAGTTGGGGAAATGTATGCGATTAAATTGGACATTTACGGGATTAACTGCCAGGTTGGAAAATGGCTGTAGTGAGTGGAACAGCCAGGTAATAATTATTAGGGTTGGGCAGAAGGATTATATTTCAATAATAAAAGCGGAACTGTTATCACCCGCATGGCTTTATCAATACACAGAAGTTTGGGTATGACGCAATTTTTTACTATGGGTTTATTGTAGAATTCCAGAGACCTCAGCAAACATTAAATGTTTGAGTCACCATGGATTTTAGAGGCAACCCCATGACTTTTTTGTGATTCACTTAAAAAAAACGTACCCAGTATTTGACGCTTGTGAGAAATGTTCTGCATTATGCTTTGGAGCACAGCTTTTAGGTGGCATAGCTTGCTATGCAGGCATCACATGGGTCAAGATTGTTGATGCAACGTGGTTTTTACCTACAGTTCCATATAAGTAAATACATGGTACAGTGAAGAATACTTTTACATATCTCTATCGCCACACTCACAGCCGACAGTAACATTTAGATCATGCTCTGCAAGATCCGGGGTGTAGAGATAAGGTGGCCTAGGGATCTGAGAAGACACCAATAGCATCAATGGGTGAAATGTTACTGAAACATGAACAACTATGGATTTCTCAACTAGACACTGTAACAATGGGTCTGAATGAGGAGATACAGTGGCTTGACCTTGCCCTCATGAAGTAAAAGCCCACCAAAATCATACTAGCGGCACAGCTAGAAGAAACACTCCAATGTGCATCCACAGAACTATAGGATAACTAAGGTGCCCATTCAGAAGCCTGAAACCCTTGTGCAAAACTATTGTGCAATAGACAAAAGAAATTGAGAAATGAAGAGAAAGTGAGAAAACAAGAATATGAACTTGGTAGTGGGAGGAGATGCCCCCCCTTCCCTTCTCGATTGGTTTTTGAAAGATACACTTATGAGGACTTATGAGGACTTATCTGCTCGACCAGATTGTAAATGATCGGCTGTGGGGACTCCACGCTATAAACACCTCGCGGGTTGAAGTGCATGTATGTTTAAAATTCTAGATGAGAACCTATGTTGAGAACACCTTTAGCCCCTAAACAAAGCACTCTGAGGCCATCCATAACATTCCTATTATGCCCCAATTGCATTTCTGCTCCATTACAACATGGCCACCACAGAAACTGGGCATCGAAATAGAAAATGTCACACTTATAAGCCCGGGATGTTGCCAATCAACCATCTTGTTTAGGAGACATGGGGAGCAACACTAAACGCTGCGCGCTACTTCCAGCACGGGCTTCTCAACGATATATACGGTAAGCCCGCTGCCAACTGCACCTGGCTGATGATTGCGGCATCCGAATCCCTTCTTATAACTACGCCACATAGCGGGTGCACACGACTGGTCCCCCCACAGTGCAGGGAGGGATCTGCCTTTGGGCACACACGATTAACCGAATCATGCATGCACAAAGACCTTGAGACGTGGATATGAGCATGGTGCCCTCACAAAAATAAGAAAATGATAATGAAAACCTGAAACTGTTTGAATGTTTGAATACACGCAGAGCACACAGAGCACAACGGCCAATAGGTTGGGAATACGAATGTATAGACACGCCATAATAGCTATTGCGAGATGTAAAGAAAGGTGCAGCTTTTCCAAAATACTCCCGATAATCTTGTCAATAGAGCATATATTGTCTAGGCTGTTCTGTATAGACCACACACATGCCGCGCGCACTTGAAAAAGCTGGCTCTGCAATCAGAACCGGCGCGGATGCCTTTCCAAATACTATAATATGACAATCCTGCACTGCAAAAGCCCTAAGCACCCCTCACACATCGCTGGCACACGAATGACCAGCAAACCACGGGGGATGTCCTGGTAGTCTACTAGACATAAAATGGAACTAAAGAATACAATTTAGAGATAGGAACCCTGGCAGCTTTGTGACAGGTACTTGTTGTCTTTTACTTTTATCTGCCAGGAGTGCCTTGACCCAAACGGGTTCGTTCCAGACGACAAAGACCTGTGAATGACTGGACAGCCGTCAACTAAAAACACACAGACATTCACCCTCTGGTTTGTGTTATGAGGTAAACTCCATCAGGGTGTGATAACATGTTATGGAATTGATATTGCAGCATGAAGGGTTGTGGGAAACTGATTCCACCCTGTAATGTCAATAGACAAGAAGTAATTACCATATGAGAACTATCCCAAGAAGGCTAATATGAAAAAAAGAAGAAATACTTACCTCAAGAATGCATACCAAACTAGTTTTTGGTTTTTCCCTAGGTAGACGGGGTGATACATCCCCACATCCACCCGAAACACTGATCTCATGCAAGACAGAGTGAACCATCTGGTCCTGAAGAAGATGACAAACTAGGAAGTCATCGAAACCGGTCGACCTCTTTTAACAGTATATCCCAAAGAACACACAGGGATACCGACTGAATGTGACTCTCCAACCCCTCCTTTTCAGCAATATGGATATTGGCCTTTGAACTTCAAAAGCAACCTGTGGTCTGCAAAAAACTTTACGACGAGACCACCCTAAGGCTGGACTACTGAACCCATCCAGCCTTATTTAAATCTCTGGCCCTATCCCAAAGGGTGTTCTTTTTCCGATTGAACTTTGATGTTTGTATATATGTTATTTTAAATACAGCAGGTAGTCAGCAACTTAGGGCCCACATACTTCCCTGAAGGTCGAATAAAAATGAAAGGGGGTCACGGCCCCCACACAATAGCTCCTCACAGAAATGTGGCCCTAGTGATTGTGACATTGCTCAACCCCTGCCCTGCACGTGATCCCTCCCCTAGGGACAGACACATCACACTAAGTGAGGGCCCTCTTTCCAAATACCTTTTCCGAGGTAATACACTGATCGCAAATTAACAAGCAATCCCACGACTACACAGTGGGCTCCTAGAAGTGTTCTATGTGTGATAAGACACCAATAGCACCTTAATTCTGAGCAATGTGAACAACCGCCCTAGAGGGCATGCACATCTAGCTCTCCTCGCTCTTCTTATTTACTTACTTATTTATTTGTTTTGCTAGGGATAGACAGACTTGAACAAAAAAAGAATGTTCAACATATTCAAAAAAGGTCTTCGCAGAAAATGGTGTCATATTTGGAACATATGCCTCTGGATCAAATCTGCCTAATTAGTTTAGCAGACCGAGTCTGCAGAAGCATTGCCAATTTGGTACCCTACATCTCCTGCGTCAGGATGGCATGGCTGGTTTCCAATTACAACTAAATGAACTATCGGACAGGATTTCATGTTCATGGACAAGCACACAGGTGCATGATCAGTATAGCATTGATATTCAGGTGCTACTGAATTTTCAAACAAACAAGCCATTTTCTGCCCATCTACCCAACCATAGCTACCAACTGGGTCTATGTCACGTGGTTCGCATTTATCCAGTCCTCCCCATTACCGGAGCTTCTAAACTCTACTCATAATGGAAACCGAAAAAACAACTACAAGTCCCAGAATGCAAAGTGATGTTGGCTAAAGTCCTTTTAATAGCCCAAGTTAACCATCGAGCCATACGGGGGTGCTCCCCTAATCCTCCAGAACTATCAAGGACAACATTGCATCCCTCCCTCCAGCTTTGGTTGATTTATACAATCACTCCATTGCCACTGGCTCTTTCCCTGTATCCCTCAAGCACTCCCTTGTGCACCCTCTCCTCAAAAAGCCTTCTGACGATCCCTCCTGCCGGGCTAACTACCGCCCTATCTCCATTGCACCTTCCTGGGCAAACTCTTGGAGAAGCTGGTCAAATCTCGATTCCCACTCCCCTTCCATTCTTTTCCTTCTTGACCTTTCCTTGGCCTTTGATACGGTCAATCATGCCACCCTTATAAATCGGCTCCATGATACGCTTGGCATCATGAACCTGGGGCTGGATTGGTTGACCTCCTCTTCTCTGTCCGACCATCCCAGGTTCAAATGGGCCCTTTTCTTTCCCCCATAACACTCTCCACCTGTGGCGTCCCTCATGGCTCTATCCTCTCGCTGTAGCTCTTCAACATCTACCTTGTCCCTTTAGCCCATTTGATCTCCGCCTTCTTTCCTCACTTCCAGTTTTATGCAGATGACACACAGCTCTCCTTCAAGTGTCCCTCCACTTCTTCCTCTTCTTCCTCTCTTATTCCCGACTGTCTGACTGCTATTCAGGTATGGTGTGCTGCTGAGGATCTCTGCCTTAAAGCCAGTAAGACTGTGATCCTTCTCAGTGGGACCCCTGCTCCCTCCTTTCCTCCTATTCTCTGTATACCCTCCATGGGTCCCCTACCCTCACCCTCTTGTGAGTCAAAAAACCTTGGTATCTTCTTCGACTCCTGTCTCCCTCTCTCTCTCTCCTCACATTGCAGACCTTGCCAAGAAGGCCCACTTTCAGCTGCACCTCCTCAAAGGCATTGTCCCTTTCCTCACCTTCCCACAGAAACTCATTGTCTCCAGAGCTCTGATCCTCCATAGGCTTGACTACTGCAACAGCCTCTTCTTCAATCTGCCTAAATCCTCCCTTTGCCCCATTCAACTAATTCAGACTAGGACTGTGAGTAGTTATCATTGCACTCAAGCCCAGGGACCACATCTCTCCAGCCCTAAAAACTCAACACTGGCTCCCGGTTGCTGCGAGCATCATGTCGAAGACCCTCTGCATCATCCACAATGCTTTCTGGGGCCTGGGACCCCACAACCTCCAACTCTCTCTCCTTAAATACCTCCCTGCTAGAGCACTTCAGTCTTCCAGCTCCAACTCTCTGCAGATCATAAGCTTTTCCAAGCAGAGAGTGGGGTTAGATCTCTCTCTTTCGCAGGAGCCTCCCACTGGAATAGTCTGCCTTTACCTTTTAGGCTTATGCCGGATCTCCTAAACTTTTGGAAGCTTCTCAAGACCATCCTTTTCTCTTCGTCCTTCCCTCTCCCCCATCCCTCTCTGCCACATTTTGACTTATATACAGAACGGGGGCCACTCCGTGGCCACAGTGGTCTGTCCCGGGAGTTAACATACCATTTTGACTGGCTGCCTGAATCCTTCTTAGTCATAAAGGACACCAGGGCTGCTCGCACAATCTAACCCAGCACTTTGTTCTCTGCTGATCCCCCCTAACCTGCACTTGCACTACATGGTTCTCACCCCCGGTACTAGCCTGGTGGGGCCTACACCTCTATTTGCCCCTTTCCAGCCCTGTACTCACACGTAGTATGTGGACCCTCATTCCCTGAACTCCCTGCGTTCCCATGGCACTTGTCCACCTGGCCTCCCATAGTACTCACCTAGCGCAGGGGCCCTCCTCCTCCTCCCTATCACCCCATCACATGTGTGCCTTCCACTCTTCCCTTCCCATCTTAGCATTAAGACATTCTGCTCAGCCGGCACCCTCCCTCCCACTCTCCTGCACGTTTTGTTACAGCGCGTGCTTGATCCAAATGGCACAAAGCCTAGTAGGACCGTGTTTTGTTATACTTCATCCCTGTCCCCTCCACCCCCCTTTTTTTTATCTTGTGGCGCCTTGAAACACTATTTGCTTTACAGGCACATTATAAATACCCAATAAATAAAAAATAAATAAGGCCGGTTGGCAAATCCTCCCTATTTTGAAACAAATAACTAATGTTCTTGTTGATTAAAACTCAGGATTATCCACAAGGCATTGTATCTCGATGGAACATGGCCCGTGCTTTCTTTCGAAAAATGTAACATTTATGAGCCCTTTCCTCTTACTCCAGAACAATGAGGAATCAATCAAATATAATGTTGCATGCCAATAAGGCAAAAAGAAATACACAAAAGTACAAATATTTAGTTTGCCACTCATGCACCATAGCGAAAATCAACAATTTGCAAATGATATGGTGTTATAAACAGCGTCATTGACTGACTTATAATTGAATATATTTTCTGAGGTTTGATTAAGAAAAGTGTGTCGGCAAATGCAACATTTTAAATGAAAGTGATGCTTCCTGTCTGAGAGAGAAGGCTAATGCATTTCATTTGCACCAAGTGGATGAATTAACTTCTTTATTCCTCCTCATAAATTTACAATAAGGAACCTACTCCAAGTTGACGATGAACACAGGCCATTTGTGATTATGAGTGCACTGAATATAAGGTTTCTCATAAATATTCGGCTGGATTCTGGCTGAGTAAAAGCTATCTTCTCATTTCATTGTAATGTAACAACTAATAGAGGAACATTTGGGGAGCAGATTGCAAAACAGAATGCAGTTTGCCATTGTCTGACAACATTCCTGACGTGGGTACACACTTTTGTGTACTGGAAAGAAGGAGTGGTGAGGATGAGTGAGAAGTGAGAGGTGAGCTTACTTTTTTTTTTACATATGATAAAAGTCCATGGAGAAACTTGAAGAATTCACAACAGGAAGTGGAGACCATTAGGGCTAATGTAGGCGGTCGTATGTCAGGCAGAGTGACATGCCTCCACCTAGGAGATCTCTCTGCGGAATTTCATGCTGAGAGATCTCTCCAGCTCCCCTGTGGGCAAAATTTCCCAGAAGGAGTACACAGAGAAATGGGTGAGAGGACTCTGAATGGGACATAGAGAGCTATGCTCTGTTTATGAAATGGATAGGTGGGGACAGCGTGTGAAAAATGTGTAGACTTCCCAACAGGTGATTTGCCTCTTTTAAGTCAGGAGGGACATGGATGAGTCATTTATATGTTCAGCAGTGCAAGATGTATCCATCATTTCCCAAACCATATTGGCCTCCCGAGAAAACTTGTTAATTGGAAATTGTTTGTGTAAAATTATAGACCAGTCTGCCTTAAAAGGAACAGTGTGAAAGAGGAGAGCTCTTTTCCCTATGGACAAAGAGAGATAGACAGTAGTGGGGTGGAGGGTTGACGAGGAGAAGACATAAATAACTGCTGTACAGCCTTGCATCCTCTAGTGTGGTGGGGCGGAGGTGTTTGATTGGGTGTGGATTATGATTTGGTGGGTCTTAGCGATTGCCCAGCAAACCAGTGCTCTCTTAGAGCTTGTGGGGTTTCTGGCACATGCAAGACTTTCATACGTGTTATTACCCCATGCTCCAGCCCTATTTGCTACTCTCTGAGAGTCCTCTCACTTGTTTGGTTTATGGGTAGGGGAATGGTCAGAAGATGAACTCCACACACTTCAAATGGACCTTGGTCTTGTGGCCTGCTTGAGTGGACAAAAAACATGTCTACATTCCAATTTATGTGTGCTGCAAGAAAGATTCGAAACTCACTTCCCATCTAAGCTAGCTTACTACGCTAACATGTGTGATTCACAGTGGCAATTGCAAATTGTGATATCCATTTTGTTTATTATAACATGACACTTTGAATTTGTGAATACTACTGCTTTGAGTAGCACTGGCTGTGCATCTACAAGCTCTATCTGGACTTCAGTCCCTGTATTTTGTCAATCTTTGCTGGCTTGCATGCCTTAAATAAGGATGATATGCTTATTAAAATGGAGAGAAATTAATGAAACATAATTAAAGCAGCGCTTTTAAAAGTGCTTTTCAAGTTTGGAATATGATTTATTAAATAAAACTATTGGACCTCATGTTTAGCTTCAGCTGAATATTTGTGGAATTATGTATATTTGTGGTACAACCCGCCATGTGATGGATCATAATGCAAGTAAACTACCACCGAATGTAGGAGCAAGAAGACACTACCCCAATGGTTGCATCTTCTTGTGGTCCTATGAAGGGTTTGAGCATGAGTATGAGATCTGTGTTAGCAGGGTCGGGTGTCCCTTCATTGTCACTGTCTAGAGCTCAACACAGAGATTCTCTGGAGCTGATGCACCGAGAGCCCATGGGGAGAAAGGCAATTTTCAATATGCACGTGCGGGAACCCAGTTTCAATGCAAGCTTTAGAGATCGGTGTGTAGCCTTGTGATCTTGGGCAAAGACTAGACAGGAAATCTGCAAGGGCTTTTTAAAGGTGTATGTCTGACTTACAGGTGGAATTAAGCAGTAATTTACACATGGTTAAATCATGACGTTTCTTAAAAGGTGACCTCCAAGAACGTAAATATAACTCCCCATTGTGTGGCATACATAGAAATGCATAAAATATGTACTTTTAACTTACAATCAGAGGTCAGATCTTAAAAACGTTGCACTGGAGCAAGGGTAAATTTGCACGGTATTAGCACTAGAGCAAAGTTTGCCATAGTGCAAAAAACATCGGGATATATTAGAAAACCTTTGCACCATAATAAGAGCAATTCTGCCTGGTATTATAATTAAGGCAAAGTTTTCCCGTGGGAAAACAACCTATACTTTTAATGCACTTTTGCACAAGGGCACAGTGTGCCCACGTGCTAATACAGAATGGTATTAGCACTAGGGCAAACTGTGTCCTGGTGCCAAAACGCATTGAAAGTATATGTTTTTTACAATAGGATAACGTTTACCCTAATGCTAATACCATACCAAACTTGTCCTTGACATTGTGCAAAGGATTTCAAAATAGCGCTAATATTTTTTGTACTTCAGCAAACTTTGTCGTAGTGCTAACACTGTGCAAATGTGCACTTGCACAGGTGTAAAGTTTCTGTAAACTGGCCCCATCTTTGGGAGTAAAAGGTTAGGAATTGAAAGAGAGTTGCTAGCCTCCACGCACCCATAACTTCCATCTGTATTTACAAACACATTCAAATGCATTGCCTAAACATATCTGCCCAACTAACATATGAATGATGAACTGTAATTGAGGCCTGGCAGCGTGTATTTAGGGATTGACGGTAGTGAGGTGAGAAAAGATATGTCAACCGAGCAGAGGAAGAAATCATGCTTGAATTCCATATAATTTCTCACTTGCATCTGTCCTGCATATATTGGGTATGTTTTAATGAGAGTACTATTGTGATGGGTGACCCTCCTGTGTGTGTATTGCCCCTTTAAAGGGATGTGTCCCTCCCACGTGTATTGCCCCTTTAAGATGGGCCATGACTGTGTCATGGCCCAAGCTAATAAAAGGAGCCCCTGCAGGCACGTGAGGCAGAACGGCTGCAGACTCCGTAAGAGGTTGGTCTGAGTCCGTGTCTCATTTACTGATGTAGGCCGGAGGCCTACACGGGGCGGCACAGGCCTGCAGGCCCTGTTGCCATGGGATCCTCGTGCCAGGACGGTGGCAGAGGTCCGCATGGTCAGGAGCCTGGCAGGCTGTGCCCCCCACCCCGATGTCCATGGCAGGCCCCAAACCCCCACAGGCACTGGGCCTGTGGTGTGCTGCGAGGAACCAGCACCCGGGGGCGCCTGCGGGATGGCCATGGCAAGCGACCCCCAACAATGGCGACGAGGAGTAAGGGCCCTGCGTGCCCCGTAGCGTGGTGAGGAGCTGCCCCTGCCCCGCTCGCCTCGGCGAGCGGTGTCAGATGTGTGCTGGAGGGTGTGGGTCTGCGCCCCCACCCCGCGTGGAGCGAGATTGCCCCGCGGCATCGGTCGCCATGTTGAGGAGCTGGTGTCCCCTCCCGTCGGAGGGAGGGAAGTTGCCCGCCCACCGTTGAAGGCCGCATCCGCCGTGTGGGGAGGAGGGTGAGCAGCCCCTCCCCACGCCGCACAACATCGGGCGGCTCGGTACACGCAGCATCAGCCGCGCGGGGATGGAAAAGCGGCATCGGCTGCGCGAGCACTTTCCCCCCTGCCACAGTAAGAAGAACGGGTGTCGGAGCCCGCGATGGGGAGGAGGTGCGGCCCCCCCCCCCGCAAAGAAGATGTGAAGCGACATCCACCGCGGAGGGGGAGGAGCAGCAATTTTTGAAAAAAAAAAAAGGAAAAAATTGCAAAAGGGAACTTTTGCCAGCGGCAACCCATCCAGAATCCGGGCCTGCTGCGGCGAAAAAAAAAAAAAAAAAAAAAAGAAAGAAAGGAAAGGATGCCTGCTGAAAGACAGCAGGGCTCAGAGGTGTCCGGTACAGTGGGTCCTCCCCGGCCACGGCCCTCAGCAACGAGGGTGCTCGTGCAGCCAGGGGAGGAGCCAGCCTGCAGCCCCTGTGGCATCCGCCACGAAGAAGTGAAGGAGTGAGTGTGGCACTCTCCACCCCCGCGGCATCCGCCGCACACCGAGGAATTGTGCTACCCTGGCCCCCGGATGGGGTAGGGGGGGCGGGCCATCCCAGCGCCCTACTGGCGATCCTGTTCCCCTGGCCGCGGTCCTCAGAAAAGAGGGTGCTCGTGTGGCCGGGGTGGGGATCCGCCTAGAGGCCCCGCAGTGTGGGCTGTCCCTGGGGCACCCGCCGGGCATGTGGGGTACAACGACCGGCTCCCCGCAGCACCCGCTGCATGCATGGAGGAGGCCGGCATGTCGGTCATGGCGAACAAGAAGACGGGAGGTGGTGGACTCGCCGTGTGAAGGGGCGTGAGACGGCCTGCACCAGCATGCCTCTTCATGTTGTGGAGGCAGGAGGCAACCTGCCTAACGCGGCAACCCCCGCTGAATGGAAAAAGAACACCCGGACTACACCTCGGGTGTGCGCCTGCTGCCCAAGCACCTCCACCAGAGCAGAGGGAAAGACTGCTGCCCCTCCCATACCGCAATCTGGGGCTATCTGCTGAAAAGGAGGGAGGTGCTCCAGTAGCGAAAGTTGTGCTAACAGGAACCCTCATCGTGCCCCTGGCGGCGTTCCACAAGTGAAACAAGGAGAAGCTGTGCTGGCCCCTCCCGGTGAACCGCAAAGCGACATAACGGCTGATGCCGCAACCAAGCGAGCAGTGGAGATGCCCTGAAACAGAGGGGGCAGAGGACCCTGTCTGCGATCCTATCTGGCCGCGGCCCTCTCGAATGAGGGTGCTCGTGCGACCAGGGAGGGAGCGGACCTGCATACCTCTATGGTGTCCACCGCAACAGAGATGTAATGAGAGCGGCCGTGTGAAGTCCCGGGCCGCTGGGCGGTGTGAGTGATGCAAGCTCCAGTCTGAGGAAAAGGATAGAGGCCCCACGCTTGCTGTCGCCATGGGTGCTGGTGGCCTCCACCCCTCGTGTGATCCTGGGCCACCGGCGGTAAAGACTGCGTGCTCCTGTCATCAGAGCAGACAGGCAGTGAAATGAGGTCCAGCCTGATCCCGGGCCCTGCAGCGGTGTCATGGAGAAGGTGACCCGATTCGAAGTGCGACTGCCGTGCACTGGTAGGAGCGAAGTGAACACCTGCAGCCGCCCCCAGCACAATCCTGGGCCCAGCGGTGGAGGCCAGGGAGGCCAGGGAGGCAACCGACCTGCAAACCCTGGCGGCATTGCCGGGGCCGCGAAGATGGAGCCGACCCAAACCCTGCAGCACCCGCTGCTGGGAATGGAAAACGTCTCGGGGTTTTGTTTGCAGCCCGGACCAACCTGAGGAGCAGAGAAGATAAAAGGCTGCCGATCAGCAGATGATAGACTGATCCAGTCCAGAGTGAGTGACAGGTGCGCCCCCAACCCAAGTGACTTTGAGTGTTGGCATCTACCATGCTGGTGCTGCCCCTACAGCCGCGGCCGGAAGACGGTGACTGGGGAGAACTCGATGCTGTGGCAAAGGCATGGAGAGATGTGCGTGGTGGTGGGTGTTCCCATTTGTTCGGCGATCGGAGTGTCAACAGTATGCCTGCCCTCGATGCTCAGAGCAGGTGAGAGCAAAATGGCTTAGTGGTGCCCCTCAGTGGTATCTTGCCTGAGACACCGTCACCCAGCTGCACACGCTTCTGCTGCGAAAATGACCGTCTTAAAAAGTGGACTGCTGTCTCCACCCGGTTTTAGAGGGTCATCAATCGGTGTAAGGAGGGCAGCGGCTCCTTCCACTTCAGATGACTCTGGTGAAGCCTAAAGCAGGGACGCTGCCGCTTCGGCAGGGCACAAGGAGGACTTGGTGCACAAAAGGCAGCCCTATGCTACCAGAGTATGGCACGGACCCAACACCAACTGTGGCCACCCCGTGGCCAATGTGGGACTTCCACCCTCATGCTGTTTGGAATTCACAGCCACCCTGCCTATCCCACAGGTGGCCTCGACATCTAGCCGCCAAGGTTCCTGGACTGCCGGCCACTGGTGTCGCCCTCCCTGCCATACCCTTATAAGACCATGCCAACGTGGGTTTGGGGGCGGTACCTCCTGCCCCCCCTGATATCGGCCAACAACTAATGTCTGACCGAACCAACACCAAGAAGCAGTGCAACGGGGAGGGCATGGGTTGCAGCTCATCAGGAGTGCTTGTCGCCCTCTGGCACTCCGGGATGAAGGAGACACTCCTGACTGAGGGAGCACCGCGGGCAAAGGGGTAAGTGATATCCTGTTACCCCTTGTCCCTACCTACAGCACCGTCCCACAACGTCTCCCATCAACGGCGTCAGGGTCCCGCCGTTGCAGGGTGTGCATGTGGTGCCAGCCGCCAAACATGGCCTTGGTCCGGCAGTTGCTGTTCCGAACCCCAGGTTAATAAAGGGTGTTGTAGACTGGTAGAACTACCTGCATTTCTCCGGCAGCTCACTGAGATCGACTGTCACCCGCTGAGTGTGTGTAGAATTGGTTAGTAGTTTGTCGTTCTGTAACAGGGGGGATGCATGTATGCCTCAGCAACGTTTGTTTATTTTTATGAAAAAAGGAGGAGTGTGATGGGTGACCCTCCTCTGTGTGTATTGCCCCTTTAAGGGGATGTGAAGAAGGAAAAACGGTCTTTAGAAAGGAAATGGATCACAGATAAATCGGCAGAGAGTAAAGCGAGCTGGAAAGGGAAGGATAAGGAATATAAAGACAAAATTAAGGCAGCTAAGGCTAATTTCTTCAACACAGAAATCGAGCAAGCGGACAACAACACAAGTAAACTCTTCAATATTTTGAAGAACATTGAAAAGCCGGTATCTATTACTCCCCCTTTCGAACCTTCTGAGGAGGACTGTAATACGGTGCTAAATGTATTCCAAGCAAAAACGGAAAAGGCAAGACAAAATATTATCAAGCCAGAACTTCTCCTAAACAGGAGAACTGCCCCATAGAAGTCAAGACCACTGCCAGAGAGCAGCTCTTTAACTTCGACCCTATCTCAGAGGCAGAGATGTTGGAGGTGCTAAGTAACATGAAACCCACCACTTGCGCCGAAAACATTCTGCCCCCCCGGCACCATTCTCCAACACAAGGATATCTTTGCTCCCGTCCTCCGAAGAATAGTAAATGCTTCATTTCAAGAGGGCATGGTGCTGAAAGATCTGAAGAAAGTCACTATTACTCCACTGGTTAAAAAAGCGGGCCTAGATCCCAAAGATCCCGGGAACCTCCGCCCCATAACCAATTCAAACTTCATCCTTAAACTGCTGGATAAGGTAGCTACCCAGCAACTCCAACAATTCGTAGAGAACCAGGAAATCCTGCACCAGCAACAATCTGGCTTCAGAGCATTCCATAGCACCGAAACAACCATGCTGGACTTGCAGAATCGGATGTTGACTATGCTGGATGACAACAAGTTGGGGATGTTGATGCTGCTAGTCCTTAGCGCAGCATTTGATCTGGTGGATCACCTCCTCCTTATCAAGGCTCTTAGAGAGAATGTTGGTTGCTCGGAGGGGGCCATTGACTGGCTTCTGTCCTTTCTTGCCAACCGCCAAGCGAGAGTACACTGGGGTAACAGTTTCTCCGACCCTTGTGATATCCTATTCGGAGTACCCCAAGGGGCCAGCTTATCACCAATGTTGTTCAACATCTATATGCGCTCCTTATGTAGCCTATTGGTGAAAGCCGGAGTGTCGTTTACAAACTACGCAGATGACACCCAACTCATACTGGAGCTAGGGGGTAGGAACCACACCACAGACAGCGAAGTGATCACCAGGGTTTATAAGATCATTGACGACTGGATGCAGGCAAACTGGATGTGCTTGAATGACTCCAAAACTGAACTGATGTTGTTTGGCTCCAGTCGTCAGCTGGAAAAACTGGGGGTAGAGTATAACACATTCCAAATCAAGAACGCCACAATACAAGTGGTCCCTAAGGTAAAGACACTAGGGATGATGGTCGATGCTGAGGTCGACTCGCATGCCCAGACCAGCTTCCTCCAGAAAAACACAGCCTACTATCTCAGGCTGATGAAAGCCATCAAACCATTGCTGAATGAGGGAAATAGGGCAACGATAGCCAGAGCCATCATCCTCTCTAGACTCGACTACGGGAATGCCCTGCTGTTGGAGGCCTCTTCCAAGGATCTCTCCAGCTGTCAGGTGATCCAAAACAAGGCGGTCAGGTTAGTAAAAAATTTGAAGAGGAAAGATCATGTTACGGAAGAGAGGCTCTCTTTACACTGGCTGAGAGTAGAAGAACGGATAAAGTTCAAGGCTCTCTGCCTGGTTCATAAGTGCCTCTATGGCACAGCGCCCGCCTACCTGAAAACGAGTGTAGTACCCTACAATCCCAGGAGAAATCTACGATCAGGTGGCAAATGCCTATTGATCGTGCCCAAGTTTAAGCTGAAAACCGGGCTGGGCAGATCTTTTCATGTACTGGCTCCCAAATTGTGGAACAGCATCCATGAACCCCTGAGGTTGGAAACTAATCACTCCACCTTTAGGAAGGTGAAGTGGGAGAATGGAAAACCAGGCTCCCGTCCTTCACCTCTCGCGCTTGGCCTAGAGGGTCACGACCCAAACACCCGCCACGAGAAGAGTTTGCCCATTTACCAGACGACCAAGTACCCTGGTACAGGAACATACGGATGTGTCCATCTGCTTGCCCAGCAGCCCGCACTGGCCATGCCGACACCTGCGGCACGGATCAACTAGACTAAAATCTACACGTCGTTAGAGATGCCATGACGACCTAGACAACGGGAAGCACATCTGTACAAATATACACACTGGACATTCCCACACCAACCTACACGAAGAATATACTCAGTGCTATGACGTAGGCGACAGGCATATTCACGGACGTGCATCTTTATTATTTTTATATAGGCTTTCAGAATACAGAAACGCAAGAAGCGTCATGAACTTTTATTAGCTTGCTCACGCTTCTCTTTGGAATCAGGTACAACGATGAGAAATATAATAAAGACAATACCGATTATGGAATTATATGCTCCTATAACCTAAAGCACCTGTGCACCAAACGAACAACTTATGCACCGGGCCAAAGTAGGCCTCAAACAAGAGCTCCCGTGGACATCAACAAGACAAGAGTCAGTTGCTGATCCTACAGAATGAGCTTAGCGAAGCAACCAGCCAAGGTCGCAATGTTGCAAACCCACGTTCCAAGAGCAAATCATCAAAGGCACGATGTTGCAATCTCGCACTCCGCGCACCAACGTTAAAGTCACACCGACAAATTAAACCAGACGCACAGTAGAAAAACAATATTAATTGTGCAGAATTATGCCTCTTTCACGGTCCCTCCCCACGTGATCAAGCCGAACCTGACGAGATGCCAAACCCTGGAGAACAGAGGCGTCTGGATCCCTCGCTACGAGACACTGACAGATACACTTGAAAGGCTCAATGGACATCTGCAACAGTGGGAACGGTACCCCGTCTAGCTATGAATAAGTCCTCACATTGTCTGCATGTACCCATAGTGAAACATTGTTGCAACTTACAGGTACACCGAGAGCTGGGAACGACGGTGGTCCCAGGCTGGGAAGCTCACGGGTGCACCAATCAGAACTTGGGGCTCTTATCACTGACGCCAGCACATTTAGCCAATCCTCAGGAGCCCTCATGTAACAATTTTCATGTATCTAATTGTAGGGACAACCCAGATATACCACCTGACTACACCTTATCCACTAATATCTTTCTCTATATGTGTGCTATACTAACCCTACCACTCGAACATCCAATTAAGAGTGGCGATAGGTTTTTTGTTAACTTTCTGAAGTGACGCAAGTAGCGCGTCATAATACAGTAAAAAGGGCCTGCGAGCCCCACTATTGTGTGTGTGTCAGGACGAACGCGTGCGCTCCTTGACCCATCCCTGCCGTTTTGTCTAATAAACAGCAGAGTCACCTTGCTCCTTGTGTGCGTCTCATACTCTATCTCATCTTATCTGGGATACACACGGTAGGAGTTGGGGCCTCCCTGCCTGGAGGTCTGCGGACGGCCCGGCCGACCCCGGCAGAATTTCCCCCCGACAAGTTGGAGGCACTGCTGAGATCTGTTTAAGATCGACTTTTATTTTTACTTTTTCCAGGCACTCCCGTTGCGAGGAGGCCCGGCGGCGCGGCCCCCTCTGCCGTTGCCCCCTTCTGAGGACTACAGGACCATCGCGGAGCTGCGAGAAGACCGGACAGCGCAATCCGGATATTGGCCCTCGGGAGCCGGTTGAGAAGTATCCCGCCCGCGGTTGGCGAGTGTCCAGACGTGGTCCAGACGAGGGGAGGTGGCGAGCCGCTTGGAGGGGTGCACGCAGTCGAGCGGCCCTGCATCGAGAGAACTTGGTGAGCATGGCACACACAACGAGCAATGCGAAATTGTGAGGGAGGGGGGAGGAATTAAATAAGGGAGGAGGGAGGTGTTGCACAGGTGCGCGGCGAAGGTTTGACAATATAGTGTTGGCAATGGAATGAAAGGGAGTGAAAAGAGTGCGAGAGCAGTGACGTGAAAGAGGGGGGCGGAGCACGAAACATCACGTGTGGTCGCTCGTAGACACTGATTGGCCTAAATCGCGACTAACGTGTAGGGGTGGGCGTGTGTGGTTTCCTACGATTTGGCATTTATTGATCAATGAGTAGATGAGGTTCCCTATTGTTCGAGCAAGAAACTCGATAGGTAGATGAGGTTTCCTATTGGTCGAGCAAGAAACTCGATAGGTAGATGAGGTTTCCTATTGTTCGAGCAAGAAACTCGATAGGTAGATGACGTTTCCCTGTAGGGGGTAGCTAGTTGCATAGTTGCCAAATACGGAAGATAATTGGCTGGTTAAGCCCTCCTGCTGAGGGGCGTATCACACGCGAGGCGACGCAGCGTGTGCAGTCCAATTATATTATTGATGAGATTACCTTGTTCCAGGAGAGACAGGAAGACAGCTGTAGGGTTAGCGGGGATAAATTGCAAGTGTATTTTGAAACTAATAATGAGACTGTACTAGTAGCGTAGAGACATCGGTGACGTCACCAGTAGGGATTTTATAGGATATCACGAGCACAAGGAACATTGAGTTTTGAAAGTGGTGGGGAAGAGAAAAATGATGAGGGAGCGGATAAGAAGATAAACAGTAAACGAGTGGATTGGAAGAGGAGAAGGGGAGAGGGGCGTGGCTGAGCACGGAGAACGCCAGCCACAGCAAATGTAAAAGGGGAAGGAGAACGAGGAATAAGGACGACTGTATAAGATCGTCGTAAGGGGTACGCAGTCACAGGGGGCTGCGTGCGCTTCGGCCGCAGGGGGCCGTAGGGGAAGGAATATACAATACAAAATTATACATATATATATATTTGTGTTTTATTATTTCTTGTTTTTTTTTATTATTATTGCATACTTTGTAAAGGATTGTCGTAAGTCCCCACACTTACGGGGCCAGGTAAACAATATAAGGTTGTAAATTGTAAACTGATAACGAAGGGAGGAGTAACAAGTAGGGCACAACTATGTCATATGGGAAAGGGTCAGGAGGGTGGGGGAACACCCTCACTACCCCACTACAACACATATGCACAACACTGCCACCCCATAGGGAGAAATTAATTAAGTACAGCATAGAGTGGACCCAGGGGACGGATAACAAAATGTTAACACCATGGCCGCCAAATGGTAGTTTCGATCCATATGCCCAACATTCATTGCTAAACCACCTGCATAATACATACAAGGGGAAGAAGTTGGCGAGCCATATGGAGGTGTTTAACTTATGGAGGATGTTCCAGGGATCCCGACCAGGACCAAATGGAATGTTCTCTGTGGGAGAAACACCGGAAGTAAAGGAGATTATGAAAGAGGGAACGGATGGGGAAAAGGGGTGTGAAAGAAAAAAGAATGAGGAGAATGAAGGAGAGGGAAGAAAAAAGATTGACACCTTAGAAGACATAAAAAAGGAACCGAGCAACGAGATACCCATAACACCGGGAGTGAAAACAGAGAGAGAAGGGTTGTACCCTTTAAGAGAATTAGGAGAAATGGAAGGACAGTTAAGGGCGGCTGAAGGATACTCGAACCCGGCTTACAGCCCTCCACCATATGTGGCTCACAGGAAGATAGTGGGGGAAGGGAGGATTGGAGAAGAACAGATTGTAGAGATAGGACATGATGAGTGGGTAGCTGCACAGATATTATTAAAATTACGGGGTTCACTAACGGGAGAAGAAAGGGAGGCTGTAAAGAGAACAGGCGAGGATAGTAGAAGGGAGAGTGAGATGAAGGGGGAGGAGCTACTAATACAAAGAGAAGAGATTTTGGAGGAAAAATTGGCAAAACTAAGGGATGAGCAGAATGAATTACTAACACAGCTTGAGAAGGGGGAAAAAGAGAGAGTGAGGAAAAGGAAAGAGGGTAAAAACGAATTGGACAAATTAAGGGAACGAAATGAGGAGCAAAGGATAGAAGATGGAAGGGTAAGAGCAGCAGCAGAAAGGGTGTCAAGAGTAGTATTGAGAGAAAAAAAGAAGGAAGAAGAGGAAAAGGAAAGGGAATTGGAAATATGGAGGAGGAGGGTAGTATCAGAGGCAGCTAAGAAATATGAAGAAGAGAAAGCAATAGAAAGAGAAAGGGTGAAATGGGAAAGAAAGAAAGAAGATGAAAGAATATTGGAACAGATGAGCAACGAAGTGATGGAGGAATTAAAAAGGAAAAGGGAGGAAAATAGTAGGGAAATGGAGGAGAGGAGTGATGGGGAAAGAGGAGGGAGAAATAAGGAGAGTGAAAAATGGGGGGATGTATATAGAAGTAGAGAAGTAGCGACAACATCAACACCCGGGGGAACAGTTGATAACAAAGGAAGAGGAGAAATGGAGCGAATAGACTTAGAAACAGTAACAGTAAAAGGGAAAAGAACAGAGTGGGGGATACCATCTATGAATGATTTTTGCAGTGAGGAGGAAGAAGGAGTAGAAAGGGTAGGAAGAAAGAGTGAAAGGGAAAGCTTAGATAAGCTGTACCTCACTAGAACCAATATAGACTCGCCATGGATCCGTAAGAGAAGGGAGGAGCTGGAACAAAGTGAGGAGAGGGTGCAACAACTAGTGGAAAAACAAACCCATGAAGCCACACCATCGCCATCTCCATCACGCCCTCCCCCATCGCACCCTACATGTTCAACAACCACACGCACGCTGCGCAAAATAAAGCTTGCGCCATTCATGGACGAAGTGACTCCCTATGCGTGCCGGCTTAGAGACCTCCCTAGCCGCAGGCAAGACAGACAGATAAGCATACCCATATTAAGCACAGAGGATGACGAAACAAGGGGAAGGGAAGGAGAGGTAGGTAGGAGGAGGGGTAGCAAGGAAGAATTTGAGGTGGTAAGGGAAATAGGGGAGGAGGAGGGGTGTGAGGACTCAATATTATGGAACATAAAGGGTGATACAGGACACAACTTAATGCCACTGTTGGAGAGAGGAGGGGTTAGACCGCAGTATGTACCATGGAAGCATACGGATAAAGAAAATATAAAATGTAGGCTCCCATCACTAAGTGGAGGTGCGGGTAAGTGGATATATGAAATGGAAAAACATACCGCAGGGCAGAAACTAGCAGTAGGAGATGTGAAAGGCCTGTTAATATCAATATTAGGGGATAGAGCGGACGACATCTGGAAGAGAGCGGGATTCCATGGGATAACAATAACGAACACATCGCATGATGGGGCGCCATTTGCAAACTGCAGACATGCGCTATGGCAGGCACTGAGAGTACAGTACCCAGACACATCAGATATAGGAGCAATCACTTCCCGTAAGATGCGTGAGAATGAAGATCCCGTTGATTATATACAGGATATTCAAGAAAAGTGGCGCATGGAAACGAGAGAACAATGGGATAAAACACCAGCCATATTTTATCATATACTAGTACAAGGGCTCCCAGAAGGAGTACAGAAACAACTAAAGAAAGTAGTGGGAATGGAAGTAAAACCATGGCCTGAAATACAGCTGACAATAGTACATCACTGCAGGATATGGCAAGGAAAAATGAAACAAAAGGAAGAGGACAGGAAAACGGAAGAGGCCAAACTAGTACAGAAAAAATTAACTAAATATACAATGGAGGGGGCACTAATAACTGCGCCCACAACAATGGCCCAAAGCCCCACGTAAATAGTGGCTGCACAAGACCCAGCTCTAATAGCACCTCGACAAAGTATAATACAGCAAATGCCGCCACTACAATTACACGCACAAAACGTGGGAGGAGGGTACCAGATGCAAGGAGCTGGGTATTATGGGTATAACAGAGGGAGAGGAGGATTTATGAGAGGGAGAGGATACGGATATAATACCCAACAGCAGGTGGGGGGAGTTGGAAGTTCATACCCCACAGGGCAACAGGTATACCAGGACAACACAGGGAGCTTTCCATGGCAAAACAGAGAACCACCCGTGTGTTGGAGTTGTGGACTACTAGGACACATGTCACGCACGTGTAGGGTCAGGCCAGGGACACCAGCATGGAATGAGCAGGCACAACCTAGGCCATCGCAAGAACAGCAGGGCATGCAGCAACAGCAATTAACACAACAACAGCCACTGCAGCAACAGCAATTAACACAACAACAGCCACTGCCACAACAACAAGTAGTGATAACACAACAACCCCAAAATGAACAAACACAATTGGGTAGGGTGACGGTATTGGGACACAACCCTTACACAGGAAATGGCCAATCATTGTACCCCCAATAGGACAGCCCACAGACGGCCTTGGTGTGTCCCATCCTGTCAGTAACACCTAATAGTGCGGAGGAGCCACGCATAGAGGTAACGATAGGTGACAAAAAGTTATCTTTCCTTGTTGACACCGGGGCAACCCGGTCTTGCATAAGGGAAGGTAAATTTAAGATGTCAGGCGAAGCCATGAACACCCAAGGATTTTCTGGGGCTAAAGGATTGGTTCCTTTTACTGATAACGTTCCGTTATCTATCGGAGATTACGATCTGTCAGTTCCACTATTGTATTATAGTGCCTCACCAGTAAATATACTGGGGAGGGACATAATGAATAGGTTAAATATGACAATCTCCTTTACAGAGGGTGGTATAATTTGCTCTACTCCAGGGATTAACATGCTAGCAGCACGACAGATTATGCAAGCATACTGTGGGCAGACAGCGATTAGGGCGGAACCAATAGATGGCGAGATATTCCAGTATGGGACAGACATGGCAATTGCATGGATGCCAGGGATTGAAGGTAAAATATGGAGGAGGCCAGCAGCTTACCTGTTCCGACCAGAAACACCTGTTAATGAACAGGAAGGAAAAGTGTTTGCAATAGACATTGAAAGCATTATTACAACAGCTGAGTATATTACTGTGCACGCCCAAGACAAAGAAGGAAGAGCATGGAGGGCAGTGATTGCACTAGCAGAAGGATGTAGGTTGACCCAGGTGTCAGATGAGGAACTGTTTTCAGAAGAAAAAGAGGAGGGGGAAATGGTGTTCATGATGAGTGTAGAAATATGGTTACGAGTGGCTCACAAACATATAGCGCAGAAAATTGCTATGGCACTTGAGGCACCTGCATGCACCCCAGTCCCCTTCTTTAAGGAGGATATGGCAAAGGTGCCCAAATCATTATGGACCATTAGCCCTTATGACGTAGGATGCATTAAAAGCATAGGGGGTGTACGGATAAAATTGAAAAAAGGTGCAATACTACCAAGAGTAAAACAGTACCCATTGTCAAAAGAGGCAGATGAGGGCATATATGAAACTATAACGGCCCTTATAAACAATGGCATATTGGTCCCCTCAGAATCACCATGTAACACGGCTGTGTACCCAGTGCGCAAGGCTAAAGGGGGGTCTTGGCGCTTCATACAGGACCTAAGGCCCTTGAACAACATAGTGGAAGCAGAATATCCAGTAACAGCAAACCCGGCCACAATATTGTGTGGCATTCCAGCAGAGGCATCACGATTTACAGTAATAGATCTTAAAAATGCTTTTTTCTCAATACCACTACACCCCGACTCACAAGATCTAACAAGTTTCACTTACCGAAATACTAAATGGAAACATACCAGGTTACCACAAGGGTATTGTGAATCACCCTCAATTTTCAATAGAGTTATACAGATGGATTTGGGTAACGTTGAGGTGGAAAGCACAGTGTTACAATATGTGGATGACATAATAATTTGCAGTACAAATGAAAGTAAATGCAGAGAGGACTCGTTAAAAATGTTGACTATATTGGCTGAAAAAGGGTATAAGGTAGACATGGAAAAAATACAATACTGTCAGGAACAGGTACTGTACATTGGCCAACTGATATCCCAATATGGAGGAAAGATTGCACCACAAAGAGCACAGGCCATATCAAGCACTCCCATGCCACAGACTTTGAGAGAACTGCAGCAATTTTTGGGGCTATGCAATTACTGTAGAGCATGGGTATTTGATTACAGCTCATACATAGGACCCCTGCTTGAGGGGTTGAAGGAAGCAAATAAAGGGGAGAAAAGGTTGGGGTGGACTATGGAAATGAGGGAGGCATTTGACGAATTGAAGGACGCGATATCAACAGCTCCAGTACTGGCATCCCCAGACTATGAGCGACGATTTTTTATATTTTCACATTGCGACTCAGCAGTAATGAAAGCAGTATTGGCCCAAAAAACAAGCATGGGCTATAAACCAGTAGCATTTTATAGCGGTCACTTAGACCCTGTGATGTTAGGCCACTTCCCTTGCGAACAAGGCCTCGCTGCAGCTGCTTTTGCAGTAGAAAAGGCATCAGCAATAACCATGGGGTGTCCAACTACACTGTTTGTGGAACATGCATTATTTGCAATATTGAATAAACCCAAGTCCACACTAACGACACAAAGGGCATCAGGTTATGAGATCATTTTGTCTAGGGCTGAACTAGCGATTGTTAGATGTAGCACTGTTAACCCTGCAAGATTTCTAGCAGAAATAATTGAGGAGGGAGATTACGCCCACGACTGCACCCAACTAAATGAAATGTATTCATGTACTAGAAAAGTTGAAGAGAATGCACTAGAGGGAGGTGAGCTTTTGTTTATTGATGGGTCATCAACTATTGATCAAGGAGATGGGATAAGGAGAACTGGGGCAGCAGTGGTAAAAATGATGGAGGCTCCGGTGTGTGTGGCTATGAAATGTGTACAGTTACCACAGCATTACTCTGCTCAAGCCGCTGAACTAGTTGCACTAATATTGGCATTGAAAGAAAGTTTTAACAAACGTGTAACAATATATTCCGACAGTGCATATGTTACATCCACTGTCCACTCAGGGCTAACAAAATGGAGGAGAAGAGGGTTTAGGAGAGCTGACGGCACTCCAGTGCAACATGCCCTCTTGTTGGCTGAATTAATTGAAGTAATAAACGACCCCCAAGAGCTAGCCCTAGTAAAATGCACCGCACACACCAATGGTGAAGACCATGTCTCAAAAGGGAATGCAGCAGCAGACGCACATGCGAAATATGCTGCATACTTTGGTGAGATATGGGACCCCACAGACTCAAAGAGAGGGAGAGGGAGGGGAATGGCTAGGGAGATGTTAATAAGAGAAGGGTATACCCATCTCCCAGCCACACAGATTATGGAATTACAAGCAGCAGCACCAATGGCCGAAAAGGAAATATGGGTAAAAAGAGGATGTACAATGTCACCAACCGACGCACTGTGGCGCCAGAGTGGTACTGGGAAAGTTGTAATACCATTGGCACTTTTAAATACCGCCCTGAGCCAATTACATCACCCAGCCCATACAGGCAAGGAAATAATTGCAGCACGAATTAGAGATGATTGGTTCTGTCCCGAGTTAAATTCTCATGTTTCAAATTTTATCAGCAATTGTCTCACATGCCAACAGTTTACGGCCGGTCATACCCTAAAAGTGATAAGAGGTACCATACCCCGGCCAGAAGGACCCTTTCGGCACCTCCACATTGACTATGTTGATATGATCAACATATGTCAAGGTAATAGATACATGATTGTAGTAGTATGCCCATTTTCTAGGTGGATTGAAGCAGGGCCCTGTTCACACCCAGATGCATTTAGAGCAGCCAAATTCATAGTAAGAGAGGTCTTCCCCAGGTGGGGAGTGTGCGAAGTATTAAGATCAGATAATGGCCCACATTTCGCAAACGAAATGTTCCAACATATCACAGCCCTGCTGAGCATAAAGCACAAATTTGCATGTGCATATCACCCACAGGCTAATGGCGTATGTGAACGCCTAAATGGCTTATTGAAGGAGGTAATTGCAAAGATACAACAAACAACAAAGAAAAGTTGGTTGTATTGCCTTCCGTTAGCATTGTTCGAGCTGAGGAACAGGCCAGGGTCCGACCACCACCTCACCCCACACGAGGTGGTTACTGGACGTCAAATGCGCCTTCCTCTAACGCCAACGTCAAGGGCATTCACTGACCACGAAAGTTCAGCGAATATACTAGGTGATGAAATGTATCAATATGTGTCATCTTTGATTACTAGTGTTGTGTTTGTGTCTCAACAGCTCGAGCGCACACGGGGCGGGTCCACCAGAGATAAAGAAGAAGGCGCCAGTACAGAATTAGAAAAAGAGAACTTGTGCAAAATTGCCAAAGGTGACCACGTGCTACTTCGCAATTTCAATAGAAGATGGAACGATAAAAGGTTCACCGGTCCACATCTGGTAGAAGACGTATCAACAAGAGCAGTAAAACTAAAGGATAAGCGTGCTTGGAACCACCTACATGATGTAAAGATATACAAACTGCAGACCCGCCCCAGCGCCAACGACAGGTCCATTGGAACAACAGCAACAACATCCCTGACAGCGGAAGGAAGTTCTACCACAGATAACGACCCAATTGTTCCCTTACCTTCTCACTACCCAGACACCCCAGAGACGATAACTGACGAAGAAAGGGGTGATCACTACACTGCCCACCCCATGGTCACACGTTCAAAGAGTAAAAATAATTACGCCATCCCCCCCCCAGGACAGTTGTAACATAAACTAAAAGAACTTGGTCGCACAAATACACATGTAAACACGTGAATGCTCTCTTTCTCTCTCGCACATACAGGAACTGCGTATTATTGTATTGTTAAGTAGAAAGATAACTAACAAAGTCCACTGTCCAGGCGTAGATGGTACTCCCAGACGATAACTACCCAGAAGAATTGTCACACCAATTTGTATACGAAATAAAAAGGCCAACATACCTAAAAAGAAGAAGGGTACGTGTTTACTACACAGCCTTCCTCCTGGCCATAGAATATTACATGCCCCACCTCCGCCCATACTTGCCGGTCTTAAGAGACCAATCACTTAGAGTAGCGTGGGAGCAGCTCTTCGCCTGGGCACTGAATGACTATTTGATAGGGAGAGCTTAAAGAAAACAAAACTAACATTTAAAACGAGCATTTCTGAGAATTTTTAGGCGGGCAACTTTAACGTCGCAAGAATAAGCTGCCAGGACTGCAGCAAGGTAAGAGCAAAATGCCGGTGAGATTAGCAATTGTAATAAAAATAATAGGGATTTTGATAATCACCGGATTTTTGGCTGCTTCTGTATGGCAGTATAGCTGTGCTATCAATTTTGTTGCTGCACCCAAACCTAATATATCCCCATTCCTTGCTGCAACAGGTGTTACGTCAGGTGGTAGTAGTAACATTACACCAAAGAAAAATAGAGTTAAACGCAGCACATACTCAGACAATAAAGGTATTGATAATTATGTACAAGATTCAGCACACGTCACAAACAATATATGGTACCAACACATGACCCGCATTGGTAAGCAGACAACTGAGGATAGCTGCTACGTCTGCTCATTAATACCATACGCCATGAGTGCGTCACGAACATTTGTTGCTACAGAAATAAATGAGAAGGTAGCACAGTGCATAATATACTTGGCACTGTTCCAGACGAAAGGAAGATTTCAAGGAACTGTAGTGCACATGACATGGAAAACACGAGACTCATACCCATATGAAAACAACTTCCTCAAGACCTACTTGAGTTATCACAAGACCAGTTTACATGCTGAAGCATTCAAATATATAACAAGTGGCCCTGCAAAAGGAGAAACACAGAAAGTAACACTGAAGTATCTACCATGTGATTGGTACGCCACTGAAATTAAGGGTAAACAAGGATGCTGGGAGAGGCCGCTACTGACGATAACGGGAAAGGTGTATCTGGATAACAGCTGGGAGATAGGAGTGATTGGCAGCAACATGGTAACAAAAGAAACTATCTCAACCATCGAGACACACAATCACCGATGTTGGACGACGTGGATCAAGTATGTACCAATGCTCACATGGGTAGAAGAAGATGAAGACCCAATAACGATACTACCGTTGACTGCGCCCAAGGTATGTTACCAGCATAAAGGAGAGGTGGACGTAGGATATAACACCAATTGCGCAAGTGTGACGGAGTTACCTGAGGGGGGAGCAGGAACAGCAGTAATAATGGATCATTATTGGGCCTGTGGAGAAAAGGCATACCATACACTGCCTCCCCTGTGGAATGGTGTGTGCACAATGGTACACGTCAATGTACCATCACTAGTGGTACCTAAGAAGCACGTCGATGTGGCGAAATTTCCTAGAATGAATGAGGGGGATAAGAGAAGAAAGAGATCTGCACCACTCCAGGAGGAGCAAAGGAACAGGACCAACAGCAATGACACTGTCCTAAATAGAAGAAAAAGACAAGGAGAGCCGCTGACAGGAAATTACCTATGGGGAAGGTCGGAAACGGCACTAACATCAATACCGCCAGAACACAGACTATTCAGCAGAGCAGCAATGTTCTTCTCCTCAATAATACACCCGGGATTACAGGCTTACGCAAACGCAAAATGGCTCCAAATAACTAGATGGGAACTAATGATGACCATCAATTCTACAGTAAATGGGTTCAACGCAATAAAAGAAGAGCTGCGAGCTGTAAGGATGGTAGCACTACAGAACAGATATGTATTGGACCTTCTCACAGCAATGGAAGGAGGAGTTTGTGCAAAGATAGGACAATCATGCTGCACGTTCATACCTGCCAATGATGCTGACAATGGTACACTGACAGAAGCAGTTTCACAATTAGCCCAAATGCACTCTAAAATGACGGATGAAAGCAATGGTGTGAACAAGGATGAGAGCTGGTTTTCACTATTATGGTCATGGATGCCATCCTGGCTGTCAGATGGACTGAAAATAATAGTGGGCTGCACCATATTGGCTGGAGCTACCCTGATCATAATTAGATTTTGGAAGGCACGAAAGGCACGCAATACTGACGAATTGCTGGAAATGGTGGGAATGCACCCCTTGATGCCAGCAGATGACGGCCAGCATACAGGTGTAATTATACAGGAAAGGGAGAAGCTGCGCACCCAAATAATTACCAACCATCTAGACCCACCGTCAGTAAAGACCGAGAACCCAAGAAACCCCAGGAGCTACATAGGAAGATGGGTATATTGTACTCCTGGGGGTACCTGTGAATATATGTATTGGTCATTTGAAGATCATGTAAACCACTATGGACATCTCGGAGGAATAACCAAGATATGGCGAGTAAGAGGAGATAACGAGAAGGATATGTTTGTGGTCGACAAGTCGACCAGAGGGGGGACTGAAGTGGGAGAATGGAAAACCAGGCTCCCGTCCTTCACCTCTCGCGCTTGGCCTAGAGGGTCACGACCCAAACACCCGCCACGAGAAGAGTTTGCCCATTTACCAGACGACCAAGTACCCTGGTACAGGAACATACGGATGTGTCCATCTGCTTGCCCAGCAGCCCGCACTGGCCATGCCGACACCTGCGGCACGGATCAACTAGACTAAAATCTACACGTCGTTAGAGATGCCATGACGACCTAGACAACGGGAAGCACATCTGTACAAATATACACACTGGACATTCCCACACCAACCTACACGAAGAATATACTCAGTGCTATGACGTAGGCGACAGGCATATTCACGGACGTGCATCTTTATTATTTTTATATAGGCTTTCAGAATACAGAAACGCAAGAAGCGTCATGAACTTTTATTAGCTTGCTCACGCTTCTCTTTGGAATCAGGTACAACGATGAGAAATATAATAAAGACAATACCGATTATGGAATTATATGCTCCTATAACCTAAAGCACCTGTGCACCAAACGAACAACTTATGCACCGGGCCAAAGTAGGCCTCAAACAAGAGCTCCCGTGGACATCAACAAGACAAGAGTCAGTTGCTGATCCTACAGAATGAGCTTAGCGAAGCAACCAGCCAAGGTCGCAATGTTGCAAACCCACGTTCCAAGAGCAAATCATCAAAGGCACGATGTTGCAATCTCGCACTCCGCGCACCAACGTTAAAGTCACACCGACAAATTAAACCAGACGCACAGTAGAAAAACAATATTAATTGTGCAGAATTATGCCTCTTTCACGGTCCCTCCCCACGTGATCAAGCCGAACCTGACGAGATGCCAAACCCTGGAGAACAGAGGCGTCTGGATCCCTCGCTACGAGACACTGGCAGATACACTTGAAAGGCTCAATGGACATCTGCAACAGTGGGAACGGTACCCCGTCTAGCTATGAATAAGTCCTCACATTGTCTGCATGTACCCATAGTGAAACATTGTTGCAACTTACAGGTACACCGAGAGCTGGGAACGACGGTGGTCCCAGGCTGGGAAGCTCACGGGTGCACCAATCAGAACTTGGGGCTCTTATCACTGACGCCAGCACATTTAGCCAATCCTCAGGAGCCCTCATGTAACAATTTTCATGTATCTAATTGTAGGGACAACCCAGATATACCACCTGACTACACCTTATCCACTAATATCTTTCTCTATATGTGTGCTATACTAACCCTACCACTCGAACATCCAATTAAGAGTGGCGATAGGTTTTTTGTTAACTTTCTGAAGTGACGCAAGTAGCGCGTCATAATACAGTAAAAAGGGCCTGCGAGCCCCACAATTGTGTGTGTGTCAGGACGAACGCGTGCGCTCCTTGACCCATCCCTGCCATTTTGTCTAATAAACAGCAGAGTCACCTTGCTCCTTGTGTGCGTCTCATACTCTATCTCATCTTATCTGGGATACACACGGGAGGAGTTGGGGCCTCCCTGCCTGGAGGTCTGCGGACGGCCCGGCCGACCCCGGCAGAATTTCCCCCCGACAAAGGTGCTCAAGACTCACTTTTTCAGATGAGAAATCGGGTGACGATGCCTCTTAGAGGCTTTCCGGTGGTTAGCAGACCCTTTAAATGTCGTATGTCACATAGTATCTGTTGCGTATGTTTAAGCGCCCTGATGCCCGCGGGCTACCGGCGCTCTACAAAAATTAAATACATACATACATACAAATACATGTGTCCCTCCCACGTGTATTGCCCCTTTAAGATGACCCATGACTGTGTCATGGCCCAAGCTAATAAAAGGAGCCCCTGCAGGCACGTGAGGCAGAACGGCTGCAGACTCCGTAAGAGGTTGGTCTGAGTCCGTGTCTCATTTACTGATGTAGGCCAGAGGCCTACATGGGGCGGCACAGGCCTGCAGGCTCTGTTGCCATGGGATCCTCGTGCCAGGACGGTGGCAGAGGTCTGCATGGTCAGGAGCCTGGCAGGCTGTGCCCCCCACCCCGATGGCGCTGGTGTCCCATAGTGCCACGGGGCCTGCCCGATGTCCATGGCAGGCCCCAAACCCCCACAGGCACTGGGCCTGTGGTGTGCTGCGAGGAACCAGCAGCCGGGGGCGCCTGCCAGATGGCCATGGCAGGCGACCCCCAACAACTATGTTCAGCCATTATTTATGATTTGCCCCTGTGGTGGGTGTAAAGTCAGTCATGTTGCTCCGGAAGTGGGATGACTCATGTGGTCCAAAGCCTATGTTCCAAGCAAGCTGTTAGCCGCCCTTGTTCACCCCAGTGCTACCCACCCTGCCCAGCAGACCACACACTGGCAGCTACAATCAAAAACACGCTTTTCTTGACTGCTGCACATCAATGGCTGCTTCCTGTCTTGCCACTTTCAGTGAGCATGGACATAGAAAAGGGTTCTTGCAAGAAGGTGATTTTCTATTTCTTTGGCGGCCATATTGCGTGTGCTTTTTATTGGCATAGAGCACAGGCTCGTCTACCACATCACAAAAAAAGGCATTAGCACTGGAGATGTTCCACCTCGGTGCTATGGCAATGATGCCATAATGCCTCTTTAAAAGCCCTCGCTTGGCATGGGCCTGTTACTGTAACTTAGGCAGTGGGCCATTTCCACTGGGTACAGCCAGCACTAAAGGCAGTTTGGAGTACATGTAGTAGTATCTTAAGCATGGCATAGACTAACAATGACTTATGTTTGTAAATCTGCCCCTTTAGGGTCTGTTCTCAACGAAGGCGTTGCTGTGCATGTTAAACACGGCTCTCGTATATTGCTCTATAGGAAACACCATTGTCTTCCTGTCTTACACTTAAACGAGTTGTGCGCCCTTTTACTCCAGGCCCCTGTCCCATGTTACCATTACTGGCTACCATGGTGACTGCCACAACCCGAGAGAGATGGCGTCACAATGCGCAGCCAGTCCTCCAAAATGTCCATGTAAAACATGTGCAGAACCGTTCCCAATTCCACGCAGCGAGCCGGCAATTAAATGCATTCTGTTATCTCCGGACACCGTCTCGATTTGTCGCCGGTGGGACCTCGCAGTGCTCAAGCAGTCACATCAAACTAAGCGTCTAGTCTCAAACAAGTATTAATAAAGATGCCGAAAAAAAAACGTCTCTTGCCATCCTCGCTATAATTGCATTACGTTCCTGTGGGGGTCATTATGACGAACTGTTCAAAAAGCAGAAATGCAACAGCGCCACCATCAGCTGCAAAGGGACATTGTTATGATGTTCTAATTCGAATGTCTTTCGCACGATGCCGACCCTCTTGTGGCAAAAGGCATCGCTTTATAGCAACCGCGTTCTTAATGCACAAGTATTTACTATACATGTGTGTGTCATAAGGTATATAGTGTGATGTGAAATTCAATTTTAGAACAATATAGGCCCGTGGGTTACATGCACCGCGTTTTGAGTCCTATGCCAGGAAGATGTTTTATTTCATGCAACCTTAGTATTATTATTTTTTTTATTTTTTATTTTATTTGTGTGTGTTCCAAAGGAACTTTACAAAAAAAAGAAAACTGTGTTTATGTTCGAGGTGACTTAGCAAGGCGGGACCCTGGTCATGTTAGCAATTTCATTGTGTGCTCCAGGATTTTTACTGTTGCTAAAAGCCAGGTTGTTCGGTCGCCTCCTATCAATCTGTGCCACCGTTTTTCTTCGTCCCACCCGCGTTCTTTGGCTCGTAGGTGTTTGAGGTACATATGTCTGAGTTGCTGGTTTTTAGGACAAGACATAAGGTGTCGAATTGATTCGATTTCGGTGTCGCACAGGCCTTGCTTGTTTGTTTTTGAAAGCCCTCTGATGGCGCAGATTTCATTAGTGTCCAGTAAATTCAACCTTATCCTCAACAGGGAGTTGCGAGCCACCCTGCTAGGGAATTTTTTTAAGTATCTCATTGGGTCGTTTAGATTGCTGCACGGTTGAGGGAGTTGCTGAAGTAGTTTGTTTTTTGTAGCTGTCTCTTGGGGTTGGATCCAGTCTAGTTCTCCCAGTTTCTTGGTCACTCTTGTTGGGTTGCTGATGAGGTAATCTTCAGAGCAGGGAAATGACTGTAGTAAAGCCATGTTGGCAGATTTCCAAGCTGATAGCATTTTCACCTTGTCTGCATGTAGTTCTTTATTTAGCAAACCATAGATTTCTTTACTTTCTTCAGTAATGCATTTTTGGTATCGGCGTAAGGCTTTGATGTTTACTGTTGCCATAAGCGATAAAAGGCTGAGTTCTCGCCGTATTGCTGCCATGGACGTAGATTGTGGGAGGGACAGAACCGCCTTCCAAAACTGCCCTTCTAGTTTTGGCCAGAGTTTTTTTGGTATCAAAGGCATAGCCTCCGCAGCGTAGTTGATTGAAGGGACCACTTTTTTCTTGTAGAATTCGATAACTGGGATGGTAGGAAATTTCCCAAATTTCGTGTCTATCACCTTTCCTTGCGCTGCCAACCTTTTTATTTTCTTTTCGAGGTTTTGCTGCAATGAAATTTATTTTTTAGAGCTGTCCATTATCACACCCAGGTATTTGTATTCAGTTACCTTTTCAATCTCTATATCCTCTAAAAAAACATTTGTATGTTTCCGGTCTTTTTATTTTACCTCCTTCAAGGATCATGATTTTGGTTTTGTCTTTGTTTATTTTCAGGTTATCTTCTGAAGTATAGAGGAGTACATTTGTTAGCTGTCTCTGGAGACCAATCTGGGTCTGGTCGAATAAGATGAGGTCATCCGCTTATAAGAGTAGTCTAATTTTGACGGTTGCCAAAGACAGTGGAAATGAGCGAGAGAGGTCTTCAGTTTCTCCATAATCGCCAATATAGGCCAGGAACAACGCTGGAGGTAGTGGGCAGCCTTGTTTCACCCCTCTACCCATTTGGATTTCTGCCGACAGGTTGCCTAGATGTGACAGTCGCACCCTGAGTGTCGTGTCCGAGTGTAGTGCTTTTATTGGCTGGAGGATCTCCTGAGGACAACTCCATCCCTCCAGTTTTTCCCAAAGGCGGTGCCTATCGACTAAGTCGAAGGCCTGAGAGAGGTCAATAAACGCCACAAAGATTCGTGGTTTTTGCCTCCAATGACTTACTTTTAAGGGTGCTGATTGTTGATTTATTAGCAGCTGTGCCCGCATTTCTTTTGAAGCCGTTTGAAAGATGTTGCTACAAGGCGCCATCTTTGACCAGGTTTGAAATCTTTTTAGGAGCAGGCTCCTAAAATCTTTCCCAATACAGTCCAAGATGGGTATGGGACGGTAGTTTGATGGATCTGTGGTGTCGCCCTTCTTATAAATTGGTACAATGATCGCTTTTGACCAGGATGGCGGGATGGATTTCTGAAGAGAAAATCTCTTGAAGATGTTCTTGATGAGCATTGCCCATTCCGCTTGGTTGGCTTTCAGATCTATACTGGATATCCCGTCCGGGCCCACCGCTTGGGAGTTTTTCACCTTTTTGAGATGGTCTTGAATTTCTTCTTGGTCTTCCAGTACCAGCCAATTGGTGTCATCCGGTGGCCTTAGAGGTGAGACCAGGACGGGAAGTGGTTGGAAGAGGGAGGTGAAGTGGTCGGTCCACTTGTGTTCCGCCATGCAGTTTAGAATCAGGTTGTTATTCGATGGCAACGCTGTTTTTATCAGAGACCAGAACTCCTTCGCTTTGTTTCCGCATATTGCTTTTAACATGTTTTCGGCATCCTGCTGAAAAAGTTGGTGCCGGCGATTTTTCGCCCAGTTTCAATACGTTTTTGTTGCGACCATTAGTTCTACTTTGTTTTTTGGAGATTTTCCTAGCCTTCTTTTCATCCTTCGCAGCTCTTGTCGTTTTTCTACCAGGGTTGCGTCGAGTGTGTTTTGGGATATTGAGATTGGTAGGCGGGGCTTTATTTTTCACCAAGAACTGGACAAGGAGAGGAACATAGTCGGGATTGTCTTTGTTTTCGGGGGGCCCTCAGGGAGCGTACCTGGCGGTCAGTTTTCTGACTGAGTCGGCTGTTAATTTCAGACGGTTCATCCGTGAATTTGGTTCGACCCCCAAGGCGTACGGGGCCGGTGGCTTGAAAGTGTTTTGCAAGGACATTGTTAGCTGATTGTGATCGCTGTCTTTTGTTTTGAGGACTTCAAAGTTCCTCACCTTTTCCAAAAAGTGGCATGAGACGAAGATGTAATCAATGGTGGCGTGAAGGGATCCTTGCTCCCAGGTAGGGAGACAGTCTTTTTTTGGAAATGTTGAGTCAAGGTTCACCACTTTTCTTGAAGCCATTAAAGATGACCATTGTCGACCTCTTTTAGAGGCTGGGGTCAGAGATGATTTTAGACCCGTCTTGGTTGTAAGATCATGGCATTGTGCATTCAGGTCGCCACAAATAATGATGGAGGGTACCTGATGTGTAGATTGAATCTTGTCCAGGATTTCCTCCATCATAGTCAAATATGTGTGTTGATTTATTGCCGCCGGATTCCAATATGTGTTCAAAATTGCTATTTGCGACTCCCTGGAGTTCTTCGGCTCATCCCAGTCAATGAGCACTGCCTGGATTGATAGTTTGATAGTATTGTGTCCTTTATCTTCAGTCCAATACCCTGTCTGCAGGCTATAAGGAGACCAGAAGTGGGACGACCGAAAAGACGTTTGTTTGCGGGAGCTAGGGTGATATCGTACCCATCCAAGACCGGTGTTTTACATAACCAGGTCTCTTGTAGACAAATAATATCAAATGAAGCCAAATTGGCGTCGCCCGGCGTCGTCAGGTGAAGGTGTCCTCTGGTGTTCCACGAGCAAAAGTGGAGGGGAGTTGATTTATGCTCAGTTGTCGGGACATCGTTAACCCCATTGCGCCGGCGTGCGAGTTGCTATTTTCTCGTTTGGGTCAGGGCCCTTGGGAGCCAAGCCCAGAGTCCCTGGAATTTGTCTCTTGCCTGGGACTTTGGCGAGGACTTTTCTTTTTCTGAAGTTGATCTGGCAAGCAGGTTCCGGGCTTGTTGGTTTTCTGCATCATTTCCAGCTTTCTCATTATGGCTGGAGGGTACTCTGTCTTCTGTGGTGTTGGGTCTTGCCCTTGAACTTTGGCCCGGCAATGAGTTATGGGTGTGGTCGAAGGTTTTTACTAAAATTTTGTGTTTGATTCTTTCAGTTGATGTGTAGTCGATGGTGTCTCTTCTGTTTGAGCTCACAATTTCTTTTTCTCTGTTTTTTTCCAGTGGGACCCTTTCTATCGATACACCTTCTTGATCTCTATTTTGGAATTTTTGGCTTTGATCCTTCAGAATGTAACCCAAAGATGATAGATCCTCCTTTGCGTGAGATATTTCTTTTTTTACACTCCTAGAGGAGATGTGTAAGTTAGCTTTAGCTCTGTCCGAACAGGGTAAGTATGCCCCTTCTGTTAAGGATTATGTCGTCCTTGTTGTCTGCGTGTTGTGCCAGTTTTATAGGGGTCGCCGACGAGTGCCGTTTTTCCTTGTGATATTTCTCGGTTCTGGAAGTATAATGCGTTTGAGACTGGGACAGGTTTTCTATATTTTGGCTTCGTCTCAGACTTCGCTGGCGTTTTGTCTTAAGGTCCTGGTCTGACCCGCACCCTCCTCTCTTCTGATGATGGGACTGATGACGAGAGTCCCTCCATCTGCTAGTAGAAGAAGGGGAAGACAGTGGAAATGCGAAAGAGACCACTCGAAAGCTGGGCGGGCTGGGTGTCTTCTTTTGTGGGATCTGGTGTAGTTTTGTTCTTCAGTATTCCAAGGTACTGAAGGGAGGGGAAAGTTCAATTTCAAAGCTTAGGAGTTTGGCCTGAAAGGATTATTTCTCAGGCGTCGCTATAGCGTGGACCCTTTGGTCTTGTTTTCCCTCATTGGGTGGCAAAGTTTCGAGATCGATGTCAATATGTTGGGAAATGTTCATCAGGTCTTCCTCCGCCAAGAAGTCTTCCGTTGTTTTAGGCAAGGATTTGTTTTCCTTTTGCTTTTCCGGTTGAAGGACAAGAATTTGCTCCATTGTGCCGCCTGCGACAACTTTTTTATTAGGGTGCAGGTCAGATTTCTGTTCTTTTTTCCCCTTGGGTTTATGGCCAAGGAGCGGTTTTTTGGTGTTGTCTTCTTTCACTTTAGAGAACAACGAGTAGGCATGATCTTTTTCCTCCAGGGCTGGTTTTTGGTGTGGAGGACTTGGCGGAGGATCATCTATGATGTCGATGACTTCTCGATTTACCACTCTAGAATTGTCAACAGCTGGAGCCTGCCGAATGTCCACGCAGGGTGCTGATGGTCGAAGTGATGTAGAAGGCCTTGCTCTGGGTGTTTCACCAACGAGGGATTTTTCATGGATGTGAGGCTGAACGTCCTTCAGACCATTTTCAGCGTTGTTGTTATGAGTCTTTAGTCGCTCATCTAAAGCAGTGATGTAACCTTCTAAGAAGATTAATTTTGTGTGCATCATCGCTTGAATGTTGGTGTGATCTTTTAGGTTTTCATTTATCCCTTCATATAGTTTGGTGAATGGCGCCATGGCAATGGTTACAGCTGACATAATAGATAAGATGTCCAGCTTTTTTTCGAGGGGGACTCGTTTGGTGTGTCAAGTTGCTGAGAGTGTCTTTTTAACAATACAGTTGTTGTGTGGCTCTCATTTAGCAGCCTTCTGGCTATGGGGGTGGAGGATAAGTCTAGTGACCCTCGCCTTTCCCGATCTAAAGTCGTCTTTTTATTTGTGGGGTCAGAAGGCACACCCTCCAGGGCATTTCGGATTGACAGCCGGTTTTCAGTACAGATTGAGCGTGCGTCTTGATTTGGGAAACCCGACGTCTGTCCTGTAGTTGCCCATTTGGCCCTTTGATCATGGTGGGCCGGGGGCACATTTTGTGGTAAAAGTTCAAGTTGTGGCACATGGGGCGCCTGGTTTTCAAGCGGCTTATTTGCGTGGTTTGGACTTTGATTTTACCTTTGCGTGGTGTTTTGATCAGATGCTGTTTTTGCATGGAGTTCCTCTCTTACCACCCGGTTACTGTCGTTGGTTGGTGTCGGGCTTTCTATGGCCCTGGTAGATGGAGCTGGAAATGGATTTCCAGGTTGGTGTGAGGCAGGATTGATTGGAGGGATTGGTACCGGGGAGCACGGGGGAGGTCTATATGGCACCTTATGCGCCTTGGAAACCTCTTGAGTCTTTAAGAGCTGCTCTGCGGTCGGAGCCCTTTTTCTGGTTTTTTGCGGTGGTTGGCAGATCTTGACAGCCTCTAGGATTTCCTAGTCTGTGAGGTCATCTTGTCGACGTAGTGGATCAGGGGCAAAAGCATTGAAGAAATCTGTTACTAGACTTGCCACTGCTGGCTTAATTGATTCTGGTTTCCATGGTTTTTTGTTTGGTTTTTGTCTGCATGTTTTTGCTGTGAAAGTCGGCGGGGTTGTGAGGAGTTTTTTCTGAGATTTTGGTTTCTGATTTCCTCTCCATTTCAGATGCTGCTTTTTCCTTTTTTCCGGTAACTGTCTTGCTTCAGCGTCGTTTTTTGGCATTTGAAGCTCGTGGAGAAAAACAGAGATGGAAGCCCGCAAGAAAGAGGTAAAACATTATGGAGCGGGTCCGAGTGGACTTGACCCACTATTTGAATCTGGGTAATGTGGACGCTTGTGTTTGGCACCCGATGGGCATCCATATGTGCTTTCAGATGTAGGCAGTTTTCGCCCTCGTGGGTAATTTCCTTGAGTAAAGATGTGCCCGGATCTGAGGGCGAGATTGGAGTCGAGGAAGAGGGGGGCGTGGTCTAGCTCCAACACACCGGCTCCACTCTCGCTCCAGCAGGTGGGGAAGCCACTGCATCATCGACGGAAGCCGGCCCATCCACAACCCAAGGCTGCAAGTCCGCTGTCTGGCCTCCGGCGGGCTCTCCCCCCCACTCACGGGCCTCGGTCCTCCCTCCGGAGGCCGGAGCTGTGAGGGGAGTTGCCGCGACGGAGACGGCGGGAGCAGGAGACGTGCCGCCGGGAGCTCCTCCAAGGGTGAGTGAAATCCTTCCTCATCCCGGACCGTGCTCCCTCGGTCCTGGAGGGGGGGTTACTCGTGGAGAGCTGGTCTATATTTTCCACCCGCTCCTGCACAGGTTGCAAGGTGGGAATGTGTGGTAGACTTTGGCTCTGATTTAAAACTGGGAATTTCTGAGGCAAGCGGTTTTGTGATTTTTTTTTGTTGAGAGTAAACGAGGGCGCGTGCTTCGGAGCAAGCTTCCCTCTTCCTTCCCCATAGAATCGATGTCCGTGTCCAAGATCAGCGGGTTTGCCGAGTACGGCGCCATGGCAGCCATGCAAAGACTGCAATAGACTGCACACTCGAAGCCACACTCCGCGGCCCGCTCCGCGGTGTGGTGGATGTCTTCTAGGGGAACAGCAGTGAAGGCACCTCCCACAGGAACAGTAGAGAGTGAAGAGTGACTGCAATAGACTGCACACTCGAAGCCACACTCTGCGGCCCGCTCCGCGGTTTGGTGGAAGTCTTGTAGGGGAACAGCATTGAAGGCACCTCCCACAGGAACAGTAGAGAGTGAAGAGTGACTGCAATAGACAGCACACTCGAAGCCACACTCCGCGGCCCGCTGTGCGGTGTGGTGGAGGTCTTGTAGGGGAACAGCAGTGAAGGCACCTCCCACAGGAATAGTAGAGAGTGAAAAGTGACTACAATAGACTGCACACTCGAAGCCACACACCGACTCCATTGTTAGTATTGCACACATTCACGGTGCTCGTGAAATGTACCGTGGGAGGCTGAAAGACTTAATCAGCCCTTTGCACTGCATGTACATTTTTGCGCCTCGTCTGTGCAGGCGCAAACATGAATACCAAATAAATAAATAATTGCACATCACAACAGGAAGTGCTTTAACTCACCGAGCTAAACTGCCACTATCTGATTGTTTTATACCATGTCATTTGAAATGCAAGTCTGGTCCCGAGAGGATGAATCATCGCATTGTTCTCAGTGGCAAATTCTGTACATGTGTGTTCATGTAAGTATTCTAGCCATAACACATGTAAATATTTCCTATAATTATAAAAGTTACATTATACCAAAATACTTTCTTTCCACCAATTTTAAATTGCAATGTGTTCATACTATACACGTCAGGTTTCTCTCTTTATAAAGACCTCCCATTTTCAGAAGCGTAAGAAAACCTTCTAAGAAAAGGGCCAATTATTTCCCGTATAGGCCTGTGTGGATTGTTTTAAAAGTGACCACTCCTTATTTGCTATTGTAGACCTGCAAACGGGGGCAGGATGCAAATATTTCACGGGGAACTGGTGGCATCTGAATTATGTTGGAGCCCATGCTGAATTTTGTGAATGTTTTTAATTTTACTTTTTTATTACTCTTATGAAGTCCTGCATATGTAGGGCAGGAGCCCCACCATTCCCCCCAGCGCGGGTTTTATAGCTCCTGCTGAATGCTGGGGCTTGGCAGATCTCCCTAATCTCCAGGGAAGGCCCGGGGACTCTTCAATCTTCTGATTTGAATCTTTTCTGCAGGTTTCCAGGGACAAGAGGGAGATACAGGGGTGAAAGCAAAGGAAAAACGATATCAGCCACTGTTGTGTCTTTTACTACTTTTGCCTGTTATGTGGCACTGTTAGGCAGAATTATATGCAGTACCCTTTGGGAACACCACACACAATTAAGAGTACAAGTGACAGTGCAAATTCACCTTTGGTACAAGCCTGTACTACACAGTAAAGTGATAGCGATGGCTGAGTAGCCAGACTTATCTCAAGAACAAGTGAGCAGTGTATCAATAGTTACACAAAGGACAGCAATTACTATGATTCAAACAAACACTGACTCAAGGTTTCTGAGTAAAAGAATATACATTTATTTACATATCAGTTGTATTACATCTCACTAAAGTAAAGTAGTTGAAAAATTACACTCTTAATACACCACACCACTCCCAATAGATTTTGGACAAGTTAAGCTCAAAAATGAAGTGTGAGCAAAATGGCACTCCAACACTTTAAAAAGGGAGGGAAAGACAAAGTTAGACACAAATTGAGCAGCACCAACAGGTAAGTAAGCAGGGCAATCTAGAAAGAGGAACTACAATTATGGAATCAAATCAAAAAGACTTAGGGCCAAAGTCAATAGGACAAAGGTGTTTTGCTCAAGATCACACAGTTCAGGGCAGTTTGCGGTTAAGTCTATGGCCAAGAGTTCTGGACGACGTTGGTCGGCAGAAAAGTTATTTTAAAGAGTAGAGAAGCACGAACCCTCAGATTGGCGAAAGGTTTCACACATCTTCACTGCGGCTGGACGAAAGGAACAACCGGATTTGCACAGTACCTTTAAATGGAGAAGAAGATGTAGCTGAGGCAGAGGTTCCTGACAGGTCCTACAGGCTCATGGTTCCTGACACGACTGTCGGACTGACATGAAGTAGGAAGACTGGAGGGTCCTGCACTGCCCAGGGAAGAAACCAGCAGCAGAGCAAAGCAACAAATCAAAGGTGCGCTCCTTAAAACCCAAGCAGGGTCTGACTTTCCTGGCTATCAGGTTCACTGTAGCTCTGTACAGCAAATTCGACCAGAGGAGGGAGTCCTGGCTTGCAGTTTGGGGGAACTGGTTGGTCCCACCAGCTCAGGGGAAGAAGATTCCTGGTAGATCTTCTCTGTCGTTGGAGTCTGAAGATTCGGACCTGCAGCAGGGCTTCACTGGGCGGTTCAGTCATTGTAGGGGTCCTCTTCTGTCAGTTCCTCATCGGTTCTTTTGTTCCAATGGTGACTCTGCCTTTCCAATCCCAGAGACCTGCTTTTTATGCAGTTTTCCCCCATTCGCACAGCCTGGCTGTCAATCACACAGCAGGGCGGCTGTCCTGGCGGGACAGTCACCTAGCCAATCAAACAGGAGTGCGACTTGGATTATCAAGGGAACCCATGGCAGGGGTCCTAAAACCCCCCATCACATCCTGCCTACCCAGACTTTCAGGCGCCTAAGGAGGGCTTCTGTGGAGAAGCCCGCTAAAAGACGGTGAACAAAGGAACCAAACCTGGTTTGCGGGCAGAGTAAAACACGAGAAAGACATTTTCAAAAAGAAATGATGATTAAACCAAGCCGGAACCGGAACCGGAGCCTAAAACAATACCAAGGTTATTTAAGATAACTGCGGTAGGAAAAATAGGGTAGTTACCACTGCCACCAGCCAAGTCTTGATGAAAAGGGAGTAAAAAAATGCTCCAAGATAAACAGACAAAAAGGGATAAGTATTAACCCTTTCCAGTACTCTATGTAGGATAATTAGAGCAAGTGTAACCATCGAACTGCGCCACACACAAGACATTTTTTCAAGAAGTACAGGTGTACAGTTGTTTAATCCATGCCATGAACAGCCTGACACGTGTTTCGAGCGCAGCTCTTCCTCCGAGGCACGTATTGTTGTCCAAATTGGGCCACAATTAAGTAAGTTGTGTAAATCAAATGCTCCTGAACCGGAGTCAAAACCGTAACTTCGTTATCTTGCAGTTGCCATTATAAATTTAATTAACGGGCTGCCTGTCAGCTGAGAATGAGTCCAAGGGAGAGCCTTAAGAAAGATTGCGTAGCAGCTGGTGTTATAGGCCAATAATAAAGACAAGGGAAATTGGGCAAAAAAAGCCAAAAGATTGCAGCGCTGGCGCCGTAATTCAAAAGAAGCTGTGCTCTATGTAAGATAGTTTGCACTGGGCCTGTGGATTTTTAAAGAGACTAATAAAGTCAATGGCAACTTTACATGTTCTGGGAGATAGTAGTCAGTCTCAGAAAATGGAGTCTGAATTGGGAAGTCTAAAAGACAACCCTGTGTCACTGCACTGAAGGTGCTGTGTAACACAGAGTAAAAAGATGATGCCTATGGAGTAGGTGAGGCTCCACAGTCTATGAACACAAGAATGTTAAAACACACATTGAAAAACACACGTAAGAGTGGGAAAAAAAGGCTCACACTCTTACCAGGTGAAAAAATAAATCCTAGAAATCCAGCAAAGCTGTTGAGGGACTCAGTAGGTAAGGGAAATTAGCCATTCTGGAGAATTCTGCCTAACAGGCACTTTACCACCTACAAGCCTAAACGTTCTCAATGGAGAACAGCTCAGAGGAGATGACATGTGAGAAGGGACACAGCTTGTGAGTGTTATTTGCCTATTCAACCATCCATTGACTCTCCATGACCATGCCATGCTAATCCCCCTGGGAATTACCAATCACTATCTGCCCCGCCTCAATCAAAGCACATCCTCCCAGGATCTCTTTAAGCTCTCAAACTCTATCAAGCAGCAACATCAAACGTTGGCATGGCAGTGTTTTTTTCTGAGCAATCTGCTAAATGTTAATGGCTAAAATACAGATTTAAATGTTCTATTGGTGCAATGAAAATGCCTTAACCAAGTGTTCCTTTAGACACTTGGGGGGTAATTCATAGAATTCGGCGCACAAGTGGCGCACGCGGCTGGCACACAGTGTGCGCGTGCGGCAGTCTGCGCCAGCCACGTGAGCCAAAACCCATTTCAGCGCACAGTGTATTCATGGATTTCAACATCCAAAAGCAGCCGTGGCGTAAGAGTGGCGCAGCAACCCTGCAGCCGCGCCAGTTACGCTCCAACCCCGCCCCGTGCGCCATGTACATGCACAAATCCAGTACATGGTGCAAAGGTCAGTGGACCAGCATAAAGCCCCCCAACCACGAAAACGCGTGGCAAACACCCTGCGCACCCCTCAGAATACACATACCCCTCTCGCGCTAGCGAAATCGCATGTAAAACTCCACCCTGTGGTGTGGCCAGCCAGTGGGGGCATGCCCTGGGGTGATGGGCTGCCTGTGGGGAATGTTGAGGGTGGATGGGCTGCATGCGTGTATTCCTGGGGTGCGCGGGGAGTTTGACACGCGATTTCGCTGGGCAAGCGGGGTACGTGTATTTCTGGGGGTGCGCGGGGAGTTTCACATGCAATTTTGTGTGGGCGAGTGGGGTATGTGTATTCTGAGGGGTGCGCGGGGAGTTTCACACACGATTTCGCTGGGCGAGCGGGGTACGTATATTTCTGGGGGTGCGCAGGGAGTTTCACATCTGATTTCCCTGGGCGAGCGGGGTACGTGTATTCTGAGGGGTGCGCGTGGAGTTTGACACACGATTTCACTGGGCGAGCGGTGTACGTGTATTTCTGGGGGTGCGCGGGGAGTTTCACACACGATTTTGCTGAGCGAGCGGGGTACGTGTATTCTGAGGGGTGCGCGTGGAGTTTGACACACGATTTCACTGGGCGAGCGGTGTACGTGTATTTCTGGGGGTGCACGGGGAGTTTCACACACAATTTTGCTGAGCGAGCGGGGTACGTGTATTCTGAGGGGTGCGCGTGGAGTTTGACACATGATTTCACTGGGCGAGCGGTGTACGTGTATTTCTGGGGGTGCGCGGGGAGTTTCACACACAATTTTGCTGAGCGAGCGGGGTACGTGTATTCTGAGGGGTGCGCGTGGAGTTTGACACATGATTTCACTGGGCGAGCGGCGTACGTGTATTTCTGGGGGTGCGCGGGGAGTTTCACACGCGATTTCGCTGGGCGAGTGGGGTACATGTATTTCTGGGGGTACGCATGGAGTGTCACATGCGATTTCGCCGGGCGAGCGGGGTACCTGTATTTCTGGGGGTGCGCGGGGAGTTTCACACGCGATTTCGCTGGACAAGCGGGGTACATGTATTTCTGGGGGTGCGCGGGGTAGTCACACATGATTTCGCTGGGCGAGCGGGGTACGTGTATTCTGAGGGGTGCGCGCGGAGTTTCACACGCGATTTCGCTGGGCGAGCCGGGTACGTGTATTCTGACGGGTGCGGGTGGAGTTTCACGCAAGATTTCACTGGGCGAGTGGGGTACGTGTATTCTGAGGGGTGTGTGTGAATTTTCACACGCGATTTCGCTGGGTGAGTGGGGTACGTGTATTTCTAGGGGTGTGCCTGGAGTTTCACATGTGAATTGGCAGTGTGGGTCCTCCCAGGTGTGCCCTCTCCCCCCTCCCCAGGCCCTGCAGGCAGCCCATCAACCCTGGCCATGCCCCATAGGTAGCCCATCCACCCTGGGCATGCCCCCCCAGCCGGCCCACATGTCACCATGCACCAGTGAGCACCGACTCATGTCCCCCTGCACCCCCACCCAGCAGTGATGGGCACCTGCCAGCAGGCCCTGACTCATGTCCCCCTGCACCCCCACCCACCCAGTAGTGATGGGCACCTGCCAGCAGGCCCCGACTCATGTCCCCCTGCACCCCCTCCCACCCAGCAGTGACGGGCACCTGCCAGCAGGCCCCGACTCATGTCCCCCTGCACCCCCACCCACCCAGCAGTGACGGGCACCTGCCAGCAGGCCCCGACTCATGTCCCCCTGCAACCCCACCCACCCAGCAGTGATGGGCACCTGCCAGCAGGCCCTGACTCATGTCCCCCCAACACGTCATCATATCCACAATCATGGCCATTATGGCCACCCAAATCCCACTGCACGCCACCCCTGCCCAAAGAATCAACCAAGTATTACATCCACCCCACATTGAAATGCCCATTACATGATACAACCCAAATGGCATGTATGTACATCAACACATGTCCATCACACACACACAATGGGTGCCAGTGAATGTGAAAACCCACATTGTGACATGCATGAAACCAATGAGAGAATACCACACATTGAAGTATGAAACAAAAACGTATTGAACACAAAACCAAGGGAATTAAATGAAAACACACAATAATGGAAATTAGAAATTAAATGCAGCATCTCCCAAAATGAAAAAAATATATGAAATCAGAATCCAAATAAATCAAAATGAAAATATGTCCAAAGTCTCTGTCCAACAAAGCAAATCCAAAGGGAAAGAAATAAGTAAAATCCACTGCTCCATGGTGAAATTAAACAAAAATGATGATAAATCCACTGTTCAACTATATACAAATAACAAATCCAGGGTCCATGAGCCCAACTATTGAAATGAAACCAACCAAAAAAACTACCTAATAAAGAAGTATCTACAAGAAGGTGGGACATAGTCCAAGCGCCCCAAATGAAATAAAAACATAAATGAAACCTAACACTAACTAACTATATACAATGGCAGCAGGCAAGTCCTACGGCTCACTAGTTGATTTCCTGGACAAGGGCATCATCGAACTCCTGTTCAACGTCCTGGAGGCGGGCCTGTTCCCTGGCCCCGAGGTCTCGCAGGTATGACGCCATGTTCACCTCCAACTCCCTGCAAATTCCCTTGAGGCACTCAGCCCACCTCAGCGCCCTGCGCATGGAGTTCTCCGCCCTGTCCATAGTGAGCCATGCCTCCTCCGCCCGCCGCCGCTCCGCATCTATACGCTGGCCCAACCGCTGCCACACGGAAGACACTCCCATTTCAGGGTCCTCCTGCCTTCCGGCCGATGCCTGCCCCTCTGATGTTGATGGCCCCGAGCCATGATGCCTCCCACATTGAGCCTGCCGCTGCATCCGACGCTACTGCCTCTGCCAGCACAACGGCATCCAGGCTGATGGAATTCACCAGCGCCGTCGTGCACGTGCCCTGTCCGATGCTGCCGGCACATCCTCCAACTGCTGGGGTCCAGTTGCTGGGGTGTCCACCCCTGCTCGACCTCCGACTCCCGACTGTGGCAGGGATGGGATCTCCACCGAGCTGGCTGCGTTGATCAGGGCAGGTCCACAGGGGGCCCTTGTGGCATCTGGGCCAGAAGACGGCATGGAGAACAACTGGCGCATAGTCTCCACAGAGGAGGAGAGGGCCACCAGAGTGCTCGACACATGTACGAAACCCTCAACCAAGGACCCTCCCAACTGGGCCACGTTGACATGCAGCTCTTCCTGATGACGTGTGTGCTCCCCCCAGGAAGCACGCACGTCATCACGAATGTCACGCGTGCACAACGCGACACCAATCAGGACGGTCTCCATACGGTCACGGGTCCCCTCGTCTGCAGGTAGAGGAGTGTCAGATGACGTGGACCTCCCCCCTACCTGTGGACGTGCCTGGGATAGGGCATCCCTGCTGGTGCATGGAGGTGCAGTCACAGTGTCAGGGACAGTGACATGCACAGGCCACTCCACGGCGACCTGTGCTGCCTCCTGCTCCTGCCCCTGGACTGCACCACTTGCACCAGTGGTACCACCCCCACCAGATCCCATGTGCGGCTCAGTAGCGGCCTCCTCCTCCTCCTCTGTGGAAACCACCAACCTGGATGGCTCCACACCGTCTTCCGCCGTTGCAAGCCCCTGTGGAGGCTCACTCACCCCTTCTGTGGCAGCCGTAGTGGCAGACGTGGCACCAGTCCCCTCGCTCCCGGATGATGGTAATTCCTGGGAGGGTGACTGGGCCTTGCATCGCCGGCCGGTGGAGGCATCCCCGCCGCTTTGCTCCGTAGCACCATCTCCGCCCTCTTCTTCACTCACCGCTGTGAGAGGGAGACATAGAACACAAGCATCAGGGTACTGTACAATAGTCCCCTAGACAGGAAGCAACAGCAGATGTGTGGCACTGTCAAACGTCACTTCCATCATGTACCTCCACAACACATGGGTCAGTGCAGGCAACACACATGGAGTAACAGGCATGGCGCATGCAAAGAACATTTGCATTCATGTCCAAAGAACTCTTGAAACATACAATGGTGGTTCGAAACTCACATGCATCATGGCTCATACTGATCACATGCAAACACATCACCGTAGTTTCATCCATCTGGCCTCGTACACCCCAGACACAGTGGAGACAAGGATGACTATGCTGCCTCAGTGAATAACAACATAGTCACGGACATGTGTCATGCATCCATGGCGTTTACAAGTCACACACACGCTACTCAGACACAGACATGTACACCATACATGTCCATGACAGCAGCACCCATCTCTCACACCCCATCCATGTCCAACAACAGAGACAGGCATGCATTAATGTGTGCATTCCGCATGTTTCCCCGCATGTAGCAATGTAACACATGCACCATCCATGTGGTTCACGCATGACTGGTCTCACATGCAGCACCATCATGTCCCTGCACACACACATCCATACATGGCCAATGTCACACATACAGGCAAGTAGCTGACTACCAGCACACTGCAACATGCCCTGTTTCACACAGCAATGCATGGCCACTTACCGCTCAACTCCAAACGGGCCTGCATCCTGAGGATCTGGTGGCGAAGCACTGGGCAAATGCGCTCCAGCATCCTCATCGGCTGGTTGGTAAGCTGGCCCCGGCGCACCACTGCATCATCTGCCTCTAAGAGGCGCCGGGCCTTCTTGAGGGTCCTGGACTTGTAGTACTCCCAGTGCTTCTGGACATGTTTCAGGTCTCGGGGTGCCACCCACTCCGCGTGGATGGCACCCACTATATCCGTCCAGATCCTCCCGCGTCCTTCCTTGTCGGCGCGCAATGGTGTGAAGAGGGCATCATACTGCCCCAGGACTCGCTTCACCAGGATGCCAACTTTTGTTCGGAAGTGAAGCTGGCAGCCCTCTGCCTCTCTGGCTGGGGGTTGCCACTAGTGCCGGAAGGTGTTGTGTCAGACATGGCAACCCCCGAGGCAGGTGTGGGTGGGCAACTGTCCTGGGGCTGGGCTGTGGAGTGATGGAACACCAGTCGGGAGTCTTCTGTTCCAGCAGGGGTGGTCACTGCAACTGGACTCCTGCAGATGGCAGATGTACAGGCACCAAATGGCAGGGCACTGTGGCAGCAGGCAGGCAGGCAGCAGCAGATGGCTCGTGGGAGGCTGCTCAGGGCTCTGGGGGGCAGGAAAATGGCCTTCTGGGCAGGAGCGTGGTCTTCCGTGTGTTGTCATGTGTCCAGCTTGATACAGAGTTATTTGGCACGTGAAAAAACTGCACATCAGGGTGTAATTCGAGGAAAGGCCCTTAGTGCGTAAGCACGTCTGTGACATTACACGCATGGGCGTTCCCCTCGTGACGGTTGCATAGTGAATCCGCACTTGAAAAAAGAATGCGTGTGATCCAAGGAAAGGGCCTAAGCGCGTAAGAGAAGTGAAGCGCGCGTGTGTCTCTCAGCATGGGTTAAAGGTGAGCGTGTCCCGGCAGTTCGCTGTACGTGCCTTTCGTGGAGACCGATGTGTGTGTTGCTACTTCATGTTGTTTCGCACGCCATCACAACTTCACAGCAGATCAAGGACGTATCTATTCTTTTGGTGGAGGTATTGGCTATGCGTGCTTTTCATTATCACGCTAGTCTGATGGTGAGTCGCGCATGCTATTTTTCCCACTGCGGGTGCCCCTGTGTATCGCGTACCCGTTTTCAAGGTCATAGTAGCCTGCGTGTCCCACCCGTACGTGTTTTTCGTGTCGCTGGGTGCCACTGTGTACTGCGGGAGGTTAATTCCACACACGTGGGCTACCGATAGTTGTGTGCACGGTTTTACAGCCGTTTTGGGTTGCCTGAGCGTTGTGTGACCCGTCACTTCATCAGCCTTGCAGGTGCAGGGGTGCTGTTAACATCTTGTATCCCACCCCCTTCACCACAATTGCCCAGGACAATTGTCGTGTACACCTCCCATTGGCACTACTCCATCTGTGCCGGCACTTCTCCATCTGTGCCATGGTTGGGAGGCCACGTAAGATGAGGGGCTCCTCAGCTGGGCGTACTCCACGTGGTGGGCGTGGTCAGGGACGTGGCTGGGGTGACCAGGGAGTAGGGGGACTCCAGGGTGTCCAAGGTGGCTGCAGAGGGGCAAGAGGCAGGGGTGCGCCAGCTCGGCATGATGTTGTGCCACATGTTGCTGCCGTCATGCCACCACCCCCTGCGGCTCCAGGAATGCAGTTCTTGCATCTTACACTGGCGCCCATGTGACCCGGCAGTCCGTTTCATGGACTGCCACGGGCCCAAGGGTTGTGGTAGCTGCAGGTGCAGCTGTGGGCACCACCACCCAGGCTCAGGGTCTGCCAGCGCATGCTGCGTTGGCACTTGAAGAGTCCATGGAAGAATCCTAGGTGGTCAGGGGGCACACCATAGGTGCACGCAGGGCTGCACTGACCGAGGCACATGTCCCTGGGGCAGCAAAGTCATCTGCTGCCCCGACCATCCGGGTGTTGGCAAGTGCAGGGGCAGATGCAGCTGACACGACCACGGTTGTGAGTCTACCAACCAGGACAGTCTGGTCAATGACCCTGGCACAGCGGATGTTGCTGCGCAGGGTCCATTCCAGGGCACCCAGCAGCCACTGACACAAGTCAGGGGTTCACTCCATGTTCCACCTGCCACTCCCTCGGCTCATTCCACCAGTGCCACTGCCCATACTGATCAGGGCGGCATTTGCCAGCCAGGATCTGGACCAGTGCCCAAGAGGAGGAAGGTTGCACCAGCAGCAGAGGTTGGGTCCCCAGACACAGCTACGGCCTCCAGCACGTCGAGGAAGAAGCATTTCTGCAAGCAGGAACTGGACTACCTCGTGGACTATGTGCGGGAACACAACCGTGACAAGCTAGTGGGGCCGAATTGTCAAGCTACGGCTGCCCATCGAAATACCCACTAGAATCAAGTTGTGGATGATGTAAGTGCATTCGGCCATGAGGTGCGCACAGCGCAAGAGTGCAAAAAAGCGTTGGAATGACCTCAAATTCTGCACTAAGGCAAAGCTTGCCTCAAATTACAACATGACTCTGGTGACTAGCGAGGGGCCAGCACCTGAGGAGGAAGACCTCACTCCGCACGAGGCACTCGTTGCGGAGTTCATACCAACAGAATTGGTCGAAGGAGTGGGAGAGATGTCGGACTTTGATGCCCCGTCCAGTGAGTGTTGTTGCCTGTTGGTCGACGACATGTGTGTTTTGATTGTGTGATGTGTTGTGCTTGACTGCCACAGCATGTCAGGTGTACATGGTTCTCATGTGCAAGTAATGCAATGCTTCTATGATAGGTGCCTGCTGTGCAGGATAGTGGACATGAAGAGCAGACGGGGACTGTCCTTACAACCACACTTGCACCCTAATCACATGCTAGTCACCCAGCTGCCCCTACAGTCCATGTTCCAGCTCAATGGCCCTTCTGCATGTAGCCTGGGGTGTGTTTCCTCTCAGCACTGGGACTATGTCATTGCATGACTGACGTGCATGTGTCCTCTGCATGCCTGCGGGTACTCCACGTAGGCATGCTCCCTTGCCCCCTCCACCAACCCTGTGCCCCAATTGCAACATTGCACAGGTGTGCATCACGTTGGCGTACTGCAATGGCCTGTTCAAGACTGCTGTGTACATGCAAATTTCCACCAGCCAACCTGCCACATACATGCAGTGGTGTACATCCTCTGCACTTCATGCAGGTTGTCTCACTTGGACTGTGCAGATGGCAGATGCTCCGCAGGGACATGAGTTACCATTCATGCTACATGTGTATTCCATGCATGCCCCTATGTGCCCTTGACTGGATGATCATTGTTAATTCGTGTCCAGGATGACCTATATTTCTTTGCTTTTGATCATCCATTCCATGCCCACTCTGGCTCAGTCCTGCACCACACACATGTTTAGGGTGTTACAGTCTGTGCAGGGCACAGGCCTCCCCCCGTTTCAGGCCCACTGACTCTGTTCAACTGGTGTAGGGGCTTATGCACACATGTCTGTACTACTGAGGGGTCATCATATGTCCTGCTTTCTGTCCCATCATCATCTGCTATGTTGTCAGTTGACTCAGATGATGCTATTGATGCTAGACAGCACTGTCTGCCAATGCACAGGTCCCTGGTCGCCCTTTCGCTGCCATGAAATGCATCCCTAAATTTTCACTTAGGGGTGGGTTTGCTTGTAGCCATGCAACACATTCCATGCACATTGCAGAGATGCCTGGACTTGCCCTTGCACTGCCTTCAAGTCAATTGATACACATCATGATGTACTTGTTCATTTAGATAGTGGATAACGCACACATGTCCTGCACTGCATCAACCCACTTCTGAGCTGTGTTACACCGTTCTACATGCCTGATGCTATGTCAAAGTGACCTTGCATGCCTGCCAGGTTCACATTGGTGTGTGACATGTGTGCTTCATGTGTTGTCAGTCTGTGTGATATCTGTGTGTGTGTTATCTGCTTCTGACATGTGTACTACAGACAGGGCACGCCAGGATGAAATGTTGTCTTTGCATCAAGCAATTGCTGCTCACGCAGAGGAACACATGGAGGTCCTGAGGGCTGAGTATGCATCCCTCAGATCCACTCTGGGTGTCCTCTTGATGTCCCAGAGGGAGCAGTCAGAGGAGAGGTTTGCGCAGCTTGAGCATACCATCTAGGCTGAGCTAAGTGCTTGCCGGGAGGTGCATCAGTTGTCCAGCCAGGCCACGCAGGAAGAAGTCTGTGTTACATGTGCTACCTTGCAAGAGGAAGCACGTGTATCACGAGAGGTTCTGCATGTTGACCTATGGGTCATCGCTGCACAGAACCAGGCTCACCAGACTTGCTGCCAATGAGGGGCAAGCTGCGCCTAGGCATGGTCAGGCTCCTGTACCACGTTTACCTTTTCAGGAAGAGGCTGACTCGGACAACAAGATATCTCCCACACAGGCCGGGCTGTGCAGGCGTTGAGCCCATGGAGTTTTTTTTTTGACTCCACATCATTGCATGTGGGTGTTGAGCTGCACCCTGTACCTCTCCCCTCCTGGGTGCCCCCACCCCGGGTCGTATGTGGCCATTTTTGATTTTTCATTTTAGTTTAGTTAGTTAACATTGTTTTTGATAGTTAGTTTAAGTAGGTAATGTAGGTTTTTTATAGTTAGTTTAATTAGTTAATATAGTTTAAAATTGCTTATCTATTGTGCATTCATGTGATGGTGTGGTGCTTTGTGGCTTTTGAAAGCATCCACTGTCTATTCCGGCCGGGCCCTTCAAGCTTGTCTCGTGTATGTGTTTGCAGCTTGGGGTCCTGACTCACATAGGCCACTCCTGCTTCCCTTATCCATGGGCTCGCAAGGATGGTTCGATGTTACAGTCATTTACACAAGGGCTTTGGACTGTCATATCTGTGGCCTGTCTGCTGCTTTACTACTTGTGTTAACACCCCTAGTGGGGATTGTGGGGGTTTTATCCAGGGCATGTCTGTATTAGACTTGGGTGGGTTCATGATTGATGTGTCCATTGATTGATATACATTGTGCTGTTTGTTTATTTTATTTCCTGTACATGTGCTTCATGCACTTCATGCTGTAGACAGTGGCTGGCACCCTTTGCCTGTCAAAGTCACACTGATGATGGGAGGAATTCTGATGTAGGTGTCTGACATGGCCCAGTCACAACCAGCATGAAGAGACACACACAGGTAACTTTCCTGCATTACGTATATGTTTTGTGCCCTTTCTGCAGGAGAATAAGCCTCCAGGCCACCTTTTCCAGTAGACATGGGCCATTGTACGACATACAGCTGGCCACGTTCGGTGGGGCAGACATGCACATGTGTGCGCAAGCAGTGCCGCAGGGCTTGTTCTCAGACGGCCAACAGAAGCAGGTGCTATTCCCGGAGCTCCAGGCAAGGTGAGCATCACAAGGGGGCCACACCACAGCCAAGCTTCCACCAGGCCACTTGCACATGCATGCTAAGTAGCGCCACTGATGGGGAGCTAGGACAGATATTTTTGAAGCGCACAGTACAGCTAAGATGCGTTGGGGACAAATGGCAAGTTGCTTACCAAGTGGTCAGGGGCACACGCAGGGGCTGTCGCACATATCCTCCGGTCCACCCTGATCCATAGAAGCAGTCATTGGTGCAGTAGCGTTCCTAGCCAGTAAATGAAGCAGCGCACAGGGACACACAGCGAGGCACAGACTCGTGTGCAGTGCATGTCATTTACATGTGCTAATTGACACATGCACTACCTATTTTAATCTGCAAATGCCAGTACACAACTTGTACTGGAGTCGCACCTCGCTATACGTGTATAGCTGCTCACCCAGGGACCATTGTATGATGTGTGATTCTTGACGCATTGGTCTTCCATTTGCCGCGCGCCCACGTGCGCCTGCTTTACTGCATTGACAGTGTATGGATCTTCACGGGGGCAAGCTAACGTATGGGTACAAAGCAGCAGACAAGAGTGTGTGTTTGTGGAGGAGTCACTTACTTTGGGGCATTTATGGTGTTGCGTGTGTGTGTTGTAGACACACACAGATTAGTAACTCACACTCTCTTTGCAGCAATGACCTGCTCCTGTTACCGGACCTGAGAGTGCGCAGGCAGGAGGCCAGCACTCACCCCAGAGATAAGTCTCTCTTTGGCTTGCATTTGACTCATTTGGTAAAATGTGCATGATGAACATGTTTTGTCTGATTGAGTATGTGTTATTGTGAATAGTTGTATTTTGTATTTTCCCTACTTTCCCTTGACATTCCTACTCCCCTCTCCTGCCCCTCTTTCCAGTTATCCTGAATGCCAATGGTTGTCCAAACAACATATTCCTGACCCTCCTTCCCCACCGGGGTCTCGGAGGCCTGTGTAAGATTGACCTTGCAGGCGCCCAGACCACGGAGGGGGTAGTTGGTTCGTGCCACTCCTGTGCCTGGACAACAGAGCTGTGACAGTACCCATCAGTTGGTGCATCATCATTGTATGTTTTGTACCAAACATGGTACCCATCCTGTTGTGGCATTGTTGAACTGTGCTACCTTGGTTGTTTTATCATTGTGCTTGGACATGTGCTTGGACATTTTCTGCTACTTCATCTACTGGAGACTCTTCCAGGGTTTATCGTTGCCTACAGGCTTTTTCCATAGTTTGTGGGTTTGGCTCCTTGGAGTTCTCTGCGATTTGGTCTTTTTTGCCAGTCAAGGTGGCCTCTGAGGGGGCTGGACCCTATTTACACACAAGGTGGAACATGGAGACCAAGGGGTAGGGTGATGCTGTGGCCAGGTATACTTGAAGGAAGAATTCTACATACCCCAGACACAGTTGTTCAGTAGGTCATGGTGATGTGTGAAGGAGTGAGGGCCTTTTGTTATTGGACAGTTGGCTTTGGCTACAGTGTTTTGGGCACTCTGACATTGTAATTGTAGGGTACTATGTACATGATGTGTTCTGCTGGTCAATGCCTGTTCCTGTGTTATCTTTACTTTTCAGGTGTGAGGGGATTGGTGTGGTTTGACATGCTAGGGTGTGCACATGGGCAATGTTCACATGTGATGTGTACAGGACACTGAGGATCACTTGATTTCACATGCATGTATTCAGTGCGTGTCCCTACTGACACACACAGTTGCACAATGATCCAACACATGTACAACCACCCTTCCATGGCCACTGGTGCACACAGATTGCCTTCTGGGGCCCGCTGCGTCCCTACAGCACATGATCTATGGCCATTTGGGGATCCTGTACATGCGTCAATTGGTTATTTTTTAAATGTGTCCTTTTCATGTGATGCTCAAGGTGTATCTCAGACACAATGGCTGCTCACTGTGCTGTGTGCTGAGCAGTGTGTTGCAGGAGACACACACAGCTCACGGGTTCGGGAGTAGGGATTTTGTCTTGCCCAATGTGCATGTGAACAGGCATTCAGTGTTATGTTCATGCTATGACTGGTGAAATGCATTTGTGTATGACTTGGTATGTGTGGGAGGTTGTTGGTCAGTCCTTTCATGTGATTCCATTTCAGGCGTCATTGTCTGGAGCCACTTTCCATTTATCACATGTCACTTCGGATCTTATTGGTCATGTGTTGGCCTTTTGGTATTGCTTGCCATGTCATGGTGTGGCAGGCAAGGGTGATGGAGGTTGGGAGGGTTTGGGTGACAAACCAGGGATTGTCATGGGCTGTTTTGCGGGGATGTGTGTTACACACCTTGCATGTGTTCCTTTTCGTCACACAGGATTGTTTAGGTTTAAGTAGGTAGGGATGCACAAAATGTAGCACTTCCATGGCAACATTCTCAGGGTTGTAAGGTTGTGACAGTTGACTGTCTCTTTGTCATCATCGATTGTCATCTGGTATGTGCCAGGCCTGTGTGCACTTCGTGGGGTGGGAGTTTGGGTGAAAAATTTGGCCACAAGCTGGGTCCGGGCTGCCTCGCCACGTGCCCTATCCTCTCCCATGGGCAGTGCCTGTGCCTATAGTTGGGGATGTGGGGGCACCACCATGTCCACCGCTACACCCTGCCGTGTTGCAACATTGTGCAGGACACATGCTGCCACAATGATCCTGCACACTATTGGGGGGGGCATATAGTAGCTGCCCGCCAGAGCGGTCAAGGGAGCGGAAGCGTGACTTGAGCACTCTGAATGTGCGCTCCACTATGCCCCTGGTTGCAATATGGGCAGCGTTGTATCTTACCTGGGGTGGTGTCGTGGGGTTCCGGAGTGGCATCATCATGTGGTTGCTCAGAGGGTAGGCACTGTCCCCTGGGGTGGTGATAATGGTTGTGATTATTAGGGTTTGTGTATTTGTCTGTGTGTGACATGCATGCATGTGCACGGGCATTTGTACTCCCCTAGGAGCCATGTGTCGCCATGCTGCCCAGCTTCCAGGGCCCGGCTCAGGGCAGACATTCTGTATATGAAACCGTCATGGGTGGAGCCTGGGTAGTTTGCATAGACAGAGGTGATGATTCCCTTTGCATCGCATACGACCTGCACATTGATGGAATGCCAGTGCTTGCGGTTTCGATAGATGTGCTCTGTGGCCCTAGGTGGACGTAGGGCCACATGGGTGCAATCTATGACACCAAGCACTTTGGGGAAGTGTGCCACCCTGTAAAAATTCTGGACCACGGCCTGCCTTTCTGCAGGTGTTCTGGGCATGTATATGTGCCTGTGGACTGAGGGCCGCGCAGTCATGATTGCCAACACCTGGTGTAGGCAGCGTGACTGCGTGGCCTCTAAGACCCCCCCACTATGGCAATAGTCCACTGAAATGACCCAGTGGCCAAAAAATGCAGGACATTGAGCACTTTCTCCAAGGGGCGCAATGCTTGGGAGCACAGGGTGGGGGATGTAAGGTCATCTTCCCACTCCCTGACCAGGTCTAGGATGATACGAGGTGAAAATCTATACCTGCCATAGACCTAGTCGTCAGGCATCCCAAAAAGGCTGGTCCGAGGGGAAAAAATGTGGGCCCTGGCTATTCTCCTCCTCCTGCGGTGTCCCATTATCAGTGCTGCGACAAATGGTGCATTCATCGTAGCTGTATATACGTATTTGTTGTTGGCGCGCACTTTTATACTGTGCGCGGGGACGCTTATGCCTGCCTTCCTGTGGCGGACGTGTTGACGCCTGTGCGCGTTTTTTAGCATTCGCGTGTTTCCCATATTCGATTCCATGAATATGTGTTGTTTGCGTGCGTGTGGGCGTTCCGTCTATTTCCCTGCAGTACTTCCCCAGTTACACCTTCTTTTTCACACGTTGTTGCCCATTCCGCGTGTTACGCCCCGTGTCCCGCCCCCTTTTTGGTGTGTGCGCCAACGTTGTGCGCTTTCCCTGTGCGCATCGCGCATGGCGTTCGGGATGTTGCAATGACGTGTGCGCCTGTGTGCGCCACGCACGGATTTGGCGCACATCCAGGGGAAAACACGCGCAGGCCCTTCCTTGAATCGCAGCTTGCTTTTTCACGCTTGCGCCAGCTTGCGCCAGCTTGCCTCTATTTTCAGTGCACATTTGTTCCATGAATCGGCCCCTTGATATGTATCTGCTCACTGCGATGATGTCCTTTTCAAAACAAGTATTGAAAAGGCCAATGTTTTTGTCTTATGTATAGGTATTAGGCATTTGCCAGGCACTAAAGTCATATACTTATGCTCTCACATCATTTTCCAGATGTTGTCATTTTATGGCCACTCAACCTTTGTGATAGTGACTGGCACATGCTATCACATGCCTACACAAAAGCCAAAAGTGTGGACTTTGCCAACGACTGTATTGCAGCATGCAGCGAATTATGCGAACCTTGGTAGAAGAGCCCAACCCCATGGATGTTGTATAGGTTTGGCCATTTCATCTGCATTCTCTGAGCTACAAGGAATGTGCTTGATAACAGAATGACAGGCTCTTTTTTTGGTATTAGGTCAAAAGACCTTTTTCTAAAAAAACGGGAAAAAAGAACGATTTACAAAGACTGCTCCGTGACCCCACAGAACGGTCGGTCTTTCTACATCCAACTGTCACACCCCTGCCACACACGAGTGCGTGCAGTGGCTGACAAGGCGTGTGAATGTCGGGTAAGTGAATTTGTGTGTGTGTGTGCATGTGCGTAGTAAGTGTGTGTTGTGCTGGGAAGGGGTGATGTGTGCGGAAAAAGGGAGTTCAGGGTGGTTAAACCACCCGATTAAGAAAGAAACTAGTGGGAGAGAGTGGGGGGATCACCTTGCGAGGGGGTTCGGGGGAATATTTCATATTTCGCATTTTAAAACCAACACAAAAACGGCCAAAAGAAATCGGTCTTTTTTGTGTTTGGTCCCTAAAATGCGGAAATATGACATAGAACCCTTTTTTAGAAGGATAAAGAGGCTTTCGACAAGAAGCTCGGCATATGACGCAATTCTATGTCATTCCATCGCCAGGTTTTTTCAGCTGAGTTTTTTCTCTGCCAATTTCTGGTCCAAAAAACAAATCGAATTTTTATTTTATTTGTGGGTTCCCCTCCCAATTCCCCCTTCACAGTTGTTTACTACCTATTCCCCACACCCCTCTAGCCCGTATATACCTTTACCTTCCAGTTGCCATATTTTGTGATTTTTTTCATCCAAAAATCAGCTGGAAAAAACTCTGCGAAAACAACCCTGCCGATGAATGAACCTCGTACCTATGAAGGCGTAGGGCTGACTGTACAATGCAAACTTTGCGTCCTTTACATTCGTTTATGAAGTAATGTGTGTTCGTATATATAGCTTCATGTCACTTCCAGGTATTATTACCCATTTTAATGGAATTCAATTGATAGATCTTGGAGGAAATGTCAGACACCTTAACCAGGTATAATAGGGAAGCGTTGTGACGAGTGATAGTATAAACAATGTATGTAGTGAAACGTATTACACAATGAGCATTTAGTATATTAATCTGCCGAAAACAGTTTTCATTTGCAGCGTTTGCACCTGTGTACATGTAATACGGCACAACAGGGGATTATGTGTTGTGGGGTGATACCATCAGACTTCTCCACTGCTCTTCTAGGAAAAGGAGGTCTTTCTTTAGGGCAGTCATTAAACCTGGTATGGCGTCGATAGACTTGATATCAAGTGGTAGGCAGTTCCAGAAGAGGGGGGCGTGTAAGGTGAAGGAGTGAAAGTGAGAGTTAGCATAAGGAGGATGTTGAACCAAGAAGTTGAAGAGGACTTGCTGTCTTTTACTGAGAGTAGTGAGAGACATAACTTGCCACGAGGGGGGTAGGGTGGAGCATAAACATGGATGAATTTATAGGTGTAATGTAGGAATTTAAAGATAGAGCAATGACATATGGCAAGCCACCCCTCATCAGTGCAATGCACGGAGAGGGCGAGGATTAAGGCAGGATAGAGAAGGTGTGGACCATAAAGTCAATGACCTTCCCAACAGAGTAAAGAAAAAGAGAGCAAGACCCATGTGGGGCTGTCCAATAGTTAAGCATGCTGCTGATAATGGTGGAGATATCAGTCTCATTAGAGCAAAAGTAGAAACAAACGAACATTGTGTAGAGTCTGTGTCTCGGGACGATAGCTCAGGGGCAACGCGCTGGTCTGCGCTTAGAAACCTCAGGGTATTAAGCGCATTATAAATAACCTATCATATCATCTCTAGCGGTGGAGGTAATGAACCGTTGCAATTTCAAATCATCCTGAAAGGGAATTTAAAGGTTGCAACCATGAGGGATGGGTGAGGGTTTCAGGAGGAAAGAATAGCGGAGAATGAAAATGTGTGAAGCATTAGAAGCCAAGAGGTACATCATATTAGCTTTGGGGAAGTTAAACATTGTTCAGCATATAGCCTTCCAGTGGCATACAGTGGCCTGATGATCTGTGTAATGTGGAAGACAGCTTTAGCATGAAGGATGAGTAAAAGTGAAAGGTTTTTCTGTCACCATCGACAAACATATGACACAAGAACCCAAAGGAAGAGATGAGCTTGCCATGGTACAAAGTAGAGACAGCTAAAACGATAGGACGAAGGAGAGACTTCTAAGGGATCCCAACTTGTAGAGAAGTGGCAGATGACGTTACAGCATTCCAGAAAATAGAAAAAGAGAAACCACCAGATAAGAGGCAATCCAGGCAATGGTAGTGCCATGGAATCTGAATTGAGGGACAGTATTGAAGATAGCAGATGGGGGTGATGAGCAGTAGTGAGAAGGTTAGACATTCCTTGGCACTACTTCTGTGGAGTGATAGCTGTAGAATCCATACTGGGGGGATTCATTGAGTAAACAGGTTCCCAGATCACATATGATACAGTTAAACAACACACCATCAATGATTTTTAGGAAACGGGGAAGAAGAGAAACAGGTCAGTAGGTAGCAGGGTTGTTGGGGTAAATGACAGGTTTTTTTAATAGGAGTATTATGATGGCAACCTTATGGTAGGCTGGGAAAAACCCAGAAGACAGAGACGGGTATAAAAGAGAAGAAGGGAGGGGCAGATTAAGGGTGCCAGGTCTTTACCAACTTGATATGTGAATGGGACAAAATGAGCGCAAGAGGGCGTGGCAGGTGATGGGTTGGTGGGGCAAAATTTGAGAGAATGGTTGGGTGTAAACATGCAGTGGTTGTTTGAAGGACGGAGGAGATGGAAGGCAGAGTGTCAAGAATTGTACAGAGTTTAATAGAAAAGTAATAAGCAAGGTCATTGACAGAGAGAGCGACCAAGGAATGGAGTGTGGGTGTATGGGTGAGCATGGTCTTGAGGGTCCTGGATATCTTTCAGTGGTGACAGTGAAAAGAAGAGTTGAGATTGGTGTAGTAGCATGACTTGGCAGATTTACACCAGCACTGTAGGGGCAGTGGTATATTCGTTCTGAGAATGTGGACGGTGTGGTGTTTGAGGGATGGGCACAATGACGCACATGATAGATTCTTAAAGGAAGCAGCAAGTACTAGACTGAAGTCCTGGAATACCTATTCCCTGGAGTCCAAAAGCGTTAGAGGGAGGGCCTTTAGTTAGGCATTACTTCATTCAAATAACGAACCACAAAGTAAGGTTGTGATTTGCACTGGGGGATTATTCAAGTATGGAGAGCAGAGAGTAAAAGAGGAACAAGTACAGGATTATTAAGTAGGGATTGGTCAAAGGCAAAGACACACTGGAAGAGAGTATGGACTGAATGAAATAGGAGAACATATTAGATTCAGTAAGTTTTCATGAATGTGGGTTGATTGGTCGTGACAAATCAGCAGGGAGTAGTCCTGGAGGGTGGATTAAGCTGACCACAGTGGGCCTTAGTCATATTGGAGAGGTTGAAGACCCTCATGAGATGGACAGAACTACACATGGTAGAGATTTGAGTAGATGGTCTAGGTCCCTGAAAAATAGGTTTGGATAGTCATTTGGCTGATGACATGATGACGAGAACAGCTAGGTCAAGGAGTTGAATAACAATGTTTTGAAAAGAGAGGTGGCTGAGGACAAGCCGGTAGGGGAGAAGTAGGATCTATGAAGTGACTTTACTGATCAAGAGACTCAAACTGCACCTTTGCTTGAATAACCGTGGGAAATGTGGAAAGGCAATGGCATCAGTAGCTGTGGCTGCTAGTGTGGCTGTTCTCTGAAGGGACACATTTTGATGATGTCTATCACTGAGAGTTGAGGAGGTAAGAGTTTGTTAGCTACAAAGTCCTAATGCAGAAGACAAGGCATCCCAGAGCCTTAAAGGGAGTACAGTGGTTCAAGTGATGAGGGGCCTATCTGGCAGAGAGATGCCTGGGATGGGGGTGGGGTAGACATAAGCGGAGTGACTTCAGAGTAATTTAGAAGAGGAGGAAATATTGGACGAATGTGAAATAGCAGAGGTGGGAGAGGGGATGAGGAAATTGTGCAGGTGAGTGCCTGTAGCCTCTTGGTAGAAAGCCAGAATAGGGAATAGGGCACAGAAAGATTTGAACCTGTGCTGTCGTTCAACCTGCACTCTGTGTGCTATCACTCTACACATTGAGTAGGTTCCATTTCCTGTATCCTCAGATTATGGTCTGCTGTAGGACATTCTACATCCAGCACTTCAACTTCAAAACATATGGCAAGAGCAGTATATAAATACAAGATCACATATGGTGAATTTACACAAATTAAGAAACTGATCCAAATTACTGAAACATAGCAGGACGTCTAGCTAAAGTAATTGAATATACCTTCAACAAAACCCTCAGCAAAACTAGATCTGACCTTCTAATAGTGATAACACTACCTCAACTCCTGCCACTTCGGAACCTACAATGAGTTGCTGTGCAACCTTCAACACTGAATTTTGGGAACTGAAGAGGATCCTCAAAAGATATTACAACGTTTTAACAGCTTTATAGAAGGAGCAAATCCCTAAAAAACTCACAACAGACAGTGACTTCAGCCCAACCAAGAGCAACAGTAACAATTTGTTGATCTCCAACACAGCATATGAATTTACAAAATGCTCTAAATGTAAGGCCTAGTAACAAGGAGTGAATATGGCAACACCTGTTGACTAATTGATGAAGATAACATGTAAACTCTGTCACTGCAGGCAAACCCTGGGACATTGGTGGTACCGAATGCATGTAAATATTTGCTGACTAATGTAAAAACCACTGGAAGACCAAGGCTCTCTTCTCATCTCACTCTTTGTCAGGAAATGAAATGTGCAGCTTTCTGGTAGCTTCTAATCCATATCCATCATCAATGGTATGTGTCGATGCCTGCATCAGCGGATCTAAAAGTGTGAGCCCCTTCACTGACTGGACACTGAAGACTCTCCCTGCCATCTGGACCTGAGATCCTTCATCCAAGAACATCAGCCAAGAACCCTGGTTCCCTCATTTCCGGAAAGCTCCAGGTGCCAGTGCAACCCTTTTTTCTTAAGTGCCACTAACACATGCTTCTCCTGGTCTTTCTTCAATTGCTGGGTCCTCTCTGTTGTGACTGTATGAACGTATTTTTAAAAAGTGTCCTGCCGTCGTGTCTTTCAAGCCAATCACATCCTCAGAAACATAACTGCGAGCTCCAGGACCAAGGAGGAAGCCTGCATTACCAACTACCGGCAACCGCTGCCTCATCAAACCCTTTCACCTCCTAAGAGCTATGCTTGGGCTACTGTAAGCGACTTCAATTCAACACTACAGCTAAGTCAATGCCTAGTCTGGGATGCTGATGGAAGCCCTTATTGATGTATTTTTATGTCCAGTTCGTTTACTCTGGATGACAACCCTTATTTAACACCTCTCTCTTAGAATCCCCCTGACCCCACTGAGCCAAGAAGTAGGTTTGTTTTGCAAATTAAAAGGTTTATTTGAAAATTAAACAATATATATCTATCACACTTTTATAGTAAATTAATATTTGATAGCACACTGATGATAGTGATCAACAATGTATAATGTTACAGTGGTACACTCTTTCTGATGGCTTAGAAGTGATATAGAGAGGATAAAGTAGCTGAGAATGCTTTTATGGCTTCAAGGACAATGCAATGATGAATGAAAATGCAGTACAGAAAATACACTTGATATGACTTCAACAAAAGACAATGTAATCACTTTTCTTTGACAATTCACCCCCCCCCCCCTTTATGCAAGGTAAAGAGATGGAAGGAAAGCACACAGTTCTCAGGAATGCAATCAAATATAATTCAGTTCCCCCCTAGCAAGTTTAGAGGAAAACAGGTAGGAGTTTGAAACACAGGCAATATACTTTGATGTGGTATGCAAAGAAGTGAAAAATATGCTAAAATGATTTTAATTCCCTCTAGAGGTTAAGGGTGGGTGACAGCTACTTAGTATTAGTTCAGGATCACTTTAGCAATGCTCTATGAATGGTTGTCAGGTTGCAAACGAATTTCAGCAAAGGAAAGCAAGGACAAATCTTTTTACACGTGGCTGAAATTAAGCAAAATGTCAAATCGCGGCAAATTTAGTCGCGTGCGTCGAGCGCAATTACGGAGGGAGTATGAGGAGGAGCAAGTTGGTTGTTTAGTTTAGAATCTCAGCTTCAAAATAAAAGTTAAATCTCGCTTCTATCACAAACGGTTCCGGAGATACGGCCGATTTAGTAAAGATAGTTTTTGGATTTGAAATTTGAAAGCTCAGAATGACAGATGACCGTTTTCAGGTTTAAAGATGACAGAATGATACGATTCTAGGAGGCAGTTCTTAATAGGTTAAAATAGTTTGGATTAGATTATTTTAACCTAAGAGATTGGTTTTTGCACAGTTCTGGCGGTACTCACACTATATTTTGGACAGGAATGCAACTTCGCCGCGGATCGGGTCAGGATTGGACTGCAGTTTCCTCGTCACGGACGGTCTCTGCCTGGTTCTGCTCACTGGATAATTCTACCTTCTGGGTCAGCTCTGCTAGCGGCGCTGCACAGCGGTCTGGATCTCTGGTTCTGACAAATGTTCTCGGCACTGCACGGCGGTCTGGTCTCTGGTGCTGACAAAAGTTCTTGGCAAAAATTCAAACAGCTCGCCCGGCTGTAGAATAGTTTTCAAATGATTCGGAGGCCTGCTGAAAAAGGATTCAACTTGTGGATTCAGGTCTCTCTGCTACAAATTGTAGAGTTAATTTCTGGTCTCTGGAGATTGATGGATTTGAAGTCTGGATCTCTGGATGTGAAGTCTGAAGTCAAAATGCTCTGCAGAAAGTGAAAAAGAAAGGTCCTATCTGGCTTCCAGTGGCTCTTTTTATGTGTTTAGAAAGTGGGTGGGTCGGCTAATTCTGCATGCCCAACCCTCTCAACATATCATTGGCCAGTTCCTCCTCTCTTCCTTGATTGGGGGAACTGGGTTGTGAGTCATTGATGAGGTAGGTTTATGGTCAGAGGATCCTCCCCTTGTCAAATTGCACACAAATCTATTTCTGATCCAAATACATATTTATCTATGTACCATTTTCCTAATATTATACGTCCAGTTAACATATTTTCTGTAGCACCAAACCATCTGATCCCTGTCTTTGTAAGATGTTGTGTCCACTTATGACAGAATTCTGCCCTTTTCATCCAGATCACGACCTCTAAACCTTTCCAGATTTTACACAAATGTGCACCAGGGATATGGGTTTCAGATGATAAAGTGTCAGATTTTTAACATGCATACATTTGGAGTAACAACCTTTTTTTCCGCTACTATCCCCAAGAACATACCACAGGGTCCTAAAACCTCCTAAAAGGTGAACAGAAAAATCACAAGAATGATGATGTTATTTATATAATTTTTACAAGTCCGCACTATGAATTATCCATCTTTTTAAAATTATGCTCTGGCCTCAAAGGGGTGTGGATTTCCAAAGCACATGGTGGAATTTCTGGTTTATCCACTTCCCCCAAGCTCAGTTTGCTCACAGATGCAGTGCCCCTCCAACTTCTCCTTCCAAGAGGAAGCCATTTTACGACCCCCCCAATATAACATTTGCCTGAGTCCAGGACAGGGCTTTGTTCAATTTCCTGCAGTCTGCAGGTACCACTCCCCTAATTCAATCAGAGAGGTGTCATCTCCTTTTGGGAGGGGCAGCAGGATGCAGCCAGGCCTGGGAACAAAGCTGCTGAATTCCCTCTCCTGTCGGGGGTAGTTGTCAGGCAGAATCCAGTTTCATTAAGACAGGCTTCAGCTAAATGTCACTTTAGTTCCCAGTTTTCTACATTCAAATCAACTGACAATTTTTAAACATGCAGCTAGAACGCTGATTCTAAGTTCAAAACTATGACATTTAACAGTTGCAAACTATGTCACACTCAAAAGTAGGTCACTCATTTAATTTAAACATTTCGATTTTAGTGGTTTTAAATCCAATTTCAGTTAAGCTGCTGACATCCACAGCTCAGCCAGTTTTGTTATAAACATTGTTTTAGGCTCTTCATCTTTCCAGACTTTGTATGCACACAAAACTTCATTCTGCCAGATGTCTGCTGATGTTTAGTAAGATTTTTGAATATCCTGCAATGTTTGAAATAGGCATTTTGAGCTTGCATTCAGGGAAACAAAGGTGATTTTAAAGTGCTTTTTTAGCCAACCGGCACTGCTCTTTTTCCTTTGGCACACATTTCACTCATGGCACTCCTGGCCCATCATGCTTGCACTGGTGGGTGGCAGGTTAGGCAACCATTTTGGAGTGTGCACAAACTGTGCGGTTTTCCCGGATTCTGGCGCAATTGTGGGCTTTTCCGCCATCTTGGATTTTCTAAGCCCACAGCACCAAATGTTGCAGCTTAATAGTCCAAACGTGGGTCAGGACACCCAAAAACCCCCCCCGCCCGACTGCACTTTGATTTCGAGTCGAGGAGGAGTCGGGTGCAAAGGATGTTTTGATCCTCGCGCTGGTATGTCCGCATCATCTTCTTCCAATTCCGTAGATGGCACAGTTCAGCATCTTTTCCTCCATCCAGTTGGATCGATCGGTTCTCCTCGCCGGTCCTGATGGGAATATTGGGCGGTACCCCGGGCCCCTCGGATCTTTGCTCCCGGTCCCCGGGTCGTCCTCCTTGGTCGATGTCCATGGTTTCATCTCTCCTAGGATGATAAAGCAAAGCGGCAATACCCATTCCTAGACATTTTTCCACCACTATTAATGGTGGCGAACATATACATTTTATTCATCCGATTACATTTTGCAGTATTATTTTTAAAAAACAAGATATAACAGGAAATATTGACATTAGGTTACTATATTTTTGGTATGTGGAATATTTTAGGGATGGAGCTTTTATTGCTCTGCGGCGGCCCCCTCTGGGATTCCAGAGGATTCCTCCAGTTGTTGCAGAGTGTTCCTAGGATGGCAACACTTTAGCTGATTTATATGGACCCACTTATCTTCCCCCTCTGTCAAACTGCCTTTGAGGATGCGGATCTTGTAGGCTACAGGGGAGATTTTGTCTATAATTTCAAACGGTCCCTTCCATGTAGGCAAACATTTTCGCTGTTTGGCCTGGTTCCTTTGGAAATTGTATAGATAGACCCGGTCTCCCACAGTATATTCCTTTCTGGTGGTCTTCAGGTCGTAGTGGGTTTTCATGCTATCTGCTGATCTTTCTACATTCCGCTGAGCATAGGCAAAAGCATGCTGAAGGTGTTTCCTTAAATTCTCCACATACTCATGAATTGTGGAGGCATTTATCAGTGTCTGCTCTTGGGTCCTGTAGAGCAAATGCCAGAGAAGCACCATCTTGCGTCCGGTCATCAACTCAAATGGTGACATTTTAGTTGCAGATGAAGGGGTAGATCTGATGGCCATTAGGACCAGAGGTAATCGGATATCCCAACTTGGCCCAGAATCTGCCACAAACTTTTTTAAGATGCTCACAATGGTTCGGTTGTATCTCTCCACTGCTCCAGAAGAAGCTGGCCTGTAAGCAATATGTAGCTTCCTTTTGACCCCCAGTATCTCCGACATCTTTGTCATTACTTCACTGGTGAAGTGGCTACCCATGTCTGACTCAATCCTTTGAGGTAGACCAAAACGGGAAAAGATGTGGTTAATCATCAAGGCAGCTGCTGTTTCTGCCTTGCAGTTTGGGGCCAGGAGACATTCCACCCACTTGGTAAACAAGCATGTGACGGTCAACATGTACTTGTTTCCTCTAGACGAGCGAATTACAGGGCCTACAAAGTTGATTTGCAAATCTGACCATGGCAGTGTCATCCCCCTCTTTTGGAGAGGCGCCCGGTGTGTGAGGGATGTTGGCTGAAATTGTGCACACACCAGACACCCCTTGAAGTATTGGTTGAGGTCCTGCCCCATGTGTGGCCAGTATGCAACCTCTCTTAAGATTTCAAGTGTTGTATGAAACCCCCAACGCCCGACGGTGGCCGCATCATGGGCGTGACTTAACATCAGGCTTCGGAATGAGGTAGGAACCACCCACTGATCATGGCCAGCTTGGGATTTCCTTACCAACAAACCGTCTTGGATTCGGAACCTTTTTGGAAATTTCATCAACACTCTTAGGTCCTCTTTCCCAATGTAATCGGTATCCGTCAGGGGAAAGTTCTCAGGGTCCTCAATGTGTTGGTAAAACTTACCAATTATTGGATCCCCTTTCTGAGCTGTAATCAAATCAGCATCAGCGGTCTCCTTACTCCATTGTGCAGTTGAAAGATCATTGTGAGCATTTGTCTGGGACCTAGTGATAGCAGTGACCTGGATTTCCCCCAACAGGGACTCAATCTCTATTAGATCCCCTTGGATGGTCCCGGTTTTGGCCAGCTGTTCAGCTAAGTCATTTCCAGTTTTGTCTGGTCCCTCTACTTTGGAATGACCCTTAATCTTTTTCCAGTAGATGGTCATCCCATTCGAGGTGACCAGATCATCAATGTTTTGGATTAACTTCCCATGTTTCAAGGGTTTGTTATTAGCACATAACATGCCTCTGGTTTTCCAATTAACCAGGTGCTCCACGAACCCGTTTCGTACATAATCCGAATCTGTGATTATGACCAGTTTGTGGAGTTGATGTTGGACAGCAGTGCGGATGGCCTGATGCACTGTAGCGCTCACCTGATTCCTGCAGAGGTGCCGGTCTTGACTGGGTGAATGCCGTATCTTCAAAGGTGATGTGTAACACACGGTTGGCTCTTTGGGCTGGACCTCTGTGCACTGTATGTCTGACTCGAAGAGTAGGATGTCTGCAGATAGAAAATATGGGATTACTGAACTGGGGTTATTGGGTGCCTCTCTCCTCTTCCCTTTCTCTTCTCCCGTAGAACCCCAAAAGTTAACACCCTCACCTTAGGTAAGTGAACGCCGGGCTCTCCATCTGCCTCGGGGCAGGGTTCCGTAACCAGTTTCTTCACTGGATAAGGGTGCAGGCCTCTTGACCTCAGAGGACTGCTGTCCGTCGTTAACTGCACGAACGGTAAGTTCTGGGCACTTCAAATGTCTTAAAAGTCTTTTGTAATGATATCTCTTGTTTTTCAGGGTTCCGGCGATGGCGGATGGCAGGCTGATGAGAGTTGAGGATCGAACCCGCGTGAGGAATAGAAGCGTCTGGAAGCACGTAAGTAAGCGCTTGTAGCCTGCTTCACAATGCGCACTTACTGTCCCTTTTATCTTGCAGGTACAAGTTCGGAGCTTTAGAGAAGCTGAAGGGTGCTGGAATACCCACTGGATTCGGCGTGGGAAGGAATAATGGCACATGAGTAATAAAGTTGCCAATGTCTTTAAACGCACCTTCTTTTGTCTTTCAGATGCGGGATGCAGCGCCGAAGGCCTCCGGAGCGTGCGAAGAGCTGGTAAGCTTTTGTCTTTCAGATGCCGGAATGCAGTGCGAAGACCTCCGGAGCATGCGAAGAGTAGGTAAGCCTTTGTCTTTCAGATGCCGGAATGCAGCGCGAGGCGTTGGTGACAGCCGATGGACCAGGTAAGAGATGCGCTGCCACTGAAGACCGTAGTGCTAACCTGTTCTTTCTTTGTCTTTACAGGTGCTGCTGAAGACTGGATTCCAGGATGGTAAGCCTTTGTTCCCTTAGGCCCAGGATCAGAAGCAGAAGACACGATGAGCGTTCTGCTGCAGAGAATGCAGAATAACACAAAGCAAGATTCATCCATCGGGTGTGGTTTAAATAGCCTCCTGTAGTGCTTAGGTGTCTCCTTCCACAGCCACGCCTAGGTAAGAAAAGAGTTCCTGCTTTCCAGAAGAGTTCCAGTGTTCTGAACCTAGGGAGTGGCTCCTGCCCCACCCAACAGGAAAAGTAGTCCCAAACAGAAGAGGATCAGGGGTTCAACTGGCAGGTAAGTAAGCAGCATGGTCTGCTGCAGGTAAGTCCACCCAAGCATTATGAGCCCGGCGCTTCCAGCGCTGGGACTGGGCATCTTTATGAGCCTGGTGCCACTGGCGCCAGGACAGGGTCCAAAAGGTCCCAATTGGGACTGGCTGGCACTCGGAACCGGGGTTATGGGTCTGCTTCCAAGGGAGTCGGGCAAGTCCTGATCTTTTGGAAGCAGAGATCATGACAGCACCCCCCCTCAAGGCCCCTCCCAAACTGGGCTTCTCCGGGGGTGTGGGCTTGTTAGGAAATGTTCGATGAAATCTTTTGATTAGACGAGGCGCGTGGACATATTCTGCAGGTTCCCAGGATCTTTCTTGGGGACCGTAGCCTTTCCAGTCAATCAGGTAAAATAGTTTAGATTTGGAGATCTTGGAATCCAGGATGCTTTTGACTTCAAACTCGAGTTCTCCATCAACTAGAATAGGTTTTGGAGATGTAGTTAGTCGGGTTTGAGGTTGCACGGGTTTTAATAGAGAGACGTGGAAGACCGGATGTATCTTCATGTGAGGGGGCAAGTCCAACTTGACCGCTACTGGATTTACTATGGTAGTGATGGAATAGGGACCAAGGTATCTTGGGTTGAATGTGCGTGGTCCTTTTAGAGGTAGATATTTGGTGGATAACCAGACTTGATCTCCTACTTGATATTGGGGGGCTTCCTTCCGATGTTGGTCTGCTCCTTTCTTGTATTGTTCTTTAGCCCTTTGAAGGTGAGAAACGGCTTCCTTAAAGGCTTGGGTGATTGTAGAATGCAGGTGGTCTACTGCTGGTGTTCCAAGATCTTGGAGTGGATCCAACTCCGAGGTTCGAGGGTGACTACCGTATAAAAGAAAAAACGGGGTCTTCCCAGTTCCCGAGTGGACAGAGTTATTGTAGGCATATTCGGCTATCCAAAGGATATCTTTCCAAGTTTTTTCAGTTTGTTGTAGCATGCAGCGCAAATACTGTTCCAGAGTTTGATTGGTCCTCTCGGTTTGTCCGTCGGTTTGAGGGTGGTGGCTGGTCGAAAGTCTCACATCAATTTGAGCCGACCGACAGCAACTTCGCCAAAAATGAGAAATAAATTGACTACCTCGATCCGAAATTAGAACTGAAGGAAAACCGTGCAGTCGGACGATGTTTTCGAGAAATTCTCGGGCCAGAGTTGCTGCTGTTGGTAAGCCTTTGAGTGGAATGAAATGCGCCATCTTGGAGAATAGGTCCACGATTACTAGGATCGTATTGTATCCGGAGCATGGAGGTAGATCGGTGATGAAGTCCATAGAAAGCGTATGCCAAGGGCGAGGCGGGATGTCAATAGGGCGTAAGAGGCCGGCTGGTTTTTCCTTTTGACTCTTGTTTTGGGCGCATACTCCACAGGACATTATAAAGTCTCTGATATCTTTTTTCCAAGACGGCCACCAGAAGTAGCGCTTGATCTTTTCCGAGGTCTTGGTCATACCGGGATGTCCTTCCATTAAAGAATCGTGATAACAAGAGATTACCTTTTTCTGTAAATCTGTGCTGGGCAGGTATAACCGTTCTTGGAAATATAATAGGTTGTCCTTCACCGTAAAGTCCTTTCCCTGCAGATGCCAATTCTGTATGTCTGCTGGAGTTACCAGTAGCCTGGCTTTATCCTTAACTTCCTCTATGGATTGAGTGGCGATTACACCTAGAATTCTTTGTTCGGGAATGATAGGTACAGGTTTAGGATTGATCAAATGTTCTTCCACTCCCATCCGAGAAAGGGCATCAGCTTTACCGTTTTTTGTACCAGGTCGATAGGTAATTATGAAGTCAAACTCGGCAAAGAATAGTGCCCAACGGAGTTGCCGACAGAGGATTGAGCTTTTGCGGTTTTCAAATATTGCAGGTTTCGGTGATCTGTAATCACAGTAACGGTGTGTCGGGTCCCCAGAAGATAATGCCGCCAAGCCTTAAAGGCGGACTTGATAGCTAGAAGTTCCTTATCAGTAATAGTGTAATTGATTTCAGGAGGCGAGAATTTGCGGGACCAAAATGCCACGGGATGCAACTGATTGGTTACTGGGTCCTTTTGTGATAGAACTGCCCCCATGGCAAGGCTCGAAGCATCAGTTTCAACGATGTAGGGGAGTTCTGGGCGAGGATGTTTTAAGATCGGTGCAGAGATAAATCTAGTCTTCAAATTCTGGAAAGCTTGTTCCGCCTCGGTAGACCATTCAAAACGTTTGTTTTTCTTTAACAAGGCGGTGATGGGCTGGACTATTCGAGAGAATTCGGGGATAAACCTGCGGTAAAAGTTAGCGAAGCCTAACATGCTTTGAACACCTTTTACGGAGGATGGCGATGGCCATTTGAGAATTGCATCGACCTTCTTTGAATCCATACGCACTCCGCTAGGTGATAATATGAATCCCAAGAATTCAACTTCAGTCACGTTGAAAACACATTTTTCCAACTTAGCGAAAAGTTTGTGTTGACGCAATCTCTCGAGGACCATTTTCACGTGTTTCCGATGTTCAGTTTCCGATGAAGAATAAACGAGGATGTCGTCAATGTAAACAACAACACACACATCTATGAGCTCTCTGAGGACATCGTTCATAAAATATTGAAAGGCGGCCGGTTCATTGCAAAGTCCGAAGGGCATGACCTGATATTCAAATAGCCCATACTTGGTGCGGAAGGCCGTCTTCCATTCATCGCCCTCTTTTACTCGTACCAAGTGGTAGGCTCCTCTAAGATCCAGCTTTGTATATATGCATGCTTTTCTGACTTGGTCCAGGAGTTCAGGGATCAAAGGTAACGGATATCTATTCTTAACGGTGATCTGGTTCAGGGCGCGATAATCTATACAAGTTCTAAGGTCCCCTTCTTTTTTTGGAACGAAGAACAAAGCTGAGGAAGCAGGGGACTTGGAAGGACGAATAAACCCATTCGCTAGGTATTGATCCAGGTATTGTCGGAGGTGAAGATTCTCAGGCTCGGTGAGGGCATAAATTCTACTACAAGGAGGAGTAGATCCAGGTATCCGGTCTATCTGGCAGTCATAAGACCTATGAGGAGGTAGAGAGTTAGCCTGATCCTTCCGGAAAACATCTTGGAATTCTAGGTATTCAGGAGGTAACTGAGGAGCCGCCGAGGAAATTGCTGCCAGTGCAACACCAGGTCGAGGGTGACAAGTAGAGACACATTCTAGAAACTGAACCGTTCTTGCTCGCCAATCGATCTGAGGATTGTGCTTCTCTAACCAAGGAATTCCTAGAATAATCTGGAACTGGGGGGCCTTGATCACATCGAACACGATCTTCTCATGGTGTCCATCTTGACTTACTAGCGTCACTTCTTGGGTGGTATGCGTTACTGGTCCGGAGGCTATCTCCGTACCATCCACCGTAGTAATGACGTCCTTTACAGCCTTTGGACAAAGAGTCAGATTCATCCTCAAAACCATTTCATGATCCACATAATTGCCGATGGCACCGCTGTCGACGTAAGCTTCAATCGCATGTAATCGATCCGGATGTTCAGGGCTAATGAGGACCATAGGTATCACGAAATGCGAGGTCACGGAACTGGTTTTAACGCTCGGCAAGAGGACCTCTAGTCTTGTCGGGCGAGGTCGTTTCCCTGCTCAGAGTTTGTGACCCTGGTAACTGCAGCTCCTACTGCCTTCTTGGCTGGTTTCACCGGACAGTCTCGAAGAAAGTGCCCCGAGTTTCCGCAATAGAGGCATAATTGCAGCTGTTTTCTCCTTTCCCGCTCCTTTTGTGTTAGTGGTCCTTTCAGGCCCCCTATTTGCATGGGTTCCCCGGAGTCTACTCCTTTGGTAGGAGTTGGTGGTTTGGAAAATACTCGAGCATCAAACTTGGAACGATCGGCCTTCCTGTTCTGCAGTCTGTGGTCAATTTGAACGACTAAGTCAATATAGTCCGAACAGTCTTGCGGGGGATTCACTACTTGGGCTAACACATCTTTGAGCTCTCCACGTAGACCTCTATAAAACAGCGTAATCCTTTTGTCCTCAGGCCATCGAGTTTCCTCTATCAGTCTGTTGAAAGACGCAATATAAGCCAAAAGGTCTTGATTACCCTGTCGCAATGAAAGGAGCTCATTGTCCAAGGCCTGCCCCTGTGAATGTCTTGCAAACAGTTTTTCCATACTGAGCTGAAAAGCTTGAAAATCATGGAGAACCGGATCATCTTGATTAACTAGAGGGATCGACCAGTCTGCCGCATTGCCACTAAGGTACGAAAGCACGAAAGCTACCTTAGCTTGATCAGTTGGAAAGGCTGCTGGCCGGCATAAGAAGTGCAACCGGCACTGATTAATAAATACTGCAAACCTCTTTGGGTCACCAGCAAATCGTTCGGGCGGAGCCAGAGGTACATTCCCAGGTAGGTTGATCTGCACTGGGTTCGTAGAGGATGTTGAAGGAAGATTTGCCCCTGATGCGGGTAACGGAGTTTGTCCGGCTTGTGACTGTCGCAATTGTCTAGCGAGATCGTCTGTTCGCTCCTTGGAAATAATCAGTTCCCTTCTTAGAGCATTCGTTTCCTGATGGGCTGCATGCACTTCTGCTCTTAGTTCCCCAAGTAACTGGGCTAGCTGGTCGGTATCCGAGGTTTCCATAGCGCCTGGGTGGGAGTTTTGCGATAGGCTTTGCGTTCTGTAACGCTCACCTGATTCCCGCAGAGGCGCCGGTCTTGACTGGGTGAATGCCGTATCTTCAAAGGTGATGTGTAACACACGGTTGGCTCTTTGGGCTGGACCTCTGTGCACTGTATGTCTGACTCGAAGAGTAGGATGTCTGCAGATAGAAAATATGGGATTACTGAACTGGGGTTATTGGGTGCCTCTCTCCTCTTCCCTTTCTCTTCTCCTGTAGAACCCCAAAGGTTAACACCCTCACCTTAGGTAAGTGAATGCCGGGCTCTCCAACTGCCTCGGGGCAGGGTGCCGTAACCAGTTTCTTCACTGGATAAGGGTGCAGGCCTGTTGACCTCAGAGGACTGCTGTCCGTCGTTAACTGCACGAACGGTAAGTTCTGGGCACTTCAAATGTCTTAAAAGTCTTTTGTAATGATATCTCTTGTTTTGCAGGGTTCCGGCGATGGCGGATGGCGGGCTGATGAGAGTTGAGGATCGAACCCGCGTGAGGAATAGAAGGGTCTGGAAGCACGTAAGTAAGCGCTTGTAGCCTGCTTCACGATGCGCACTAACTGTCCCTTTTATCTTGCAGGTACAAGTTCGGAGCTTTAGAGAAGCTGAAGGGTGCTGGAATACCCACTGGATTCGGCGTGGGAAGGAGTAATGGCACGTGAGTAATAAAGTTGCCCAATGTCTTTAAACGCACCTTCTTTTGTCTTTCAGATGCGGGATGCAGCGCCGAAGGCCTCCGGAGCGTGCGAAGAGTAGGTAAGCCTTTGTCTTTCAGATGCCGGAATGCAGCGCGAGGCGTTGGTGACAGCCGATGGACCAGGTAAGAGATGCGCTGCCACTGAAGACCGTAGTGCTAACCTGTTCTTTCTTTGTCTTTACAGGTGCTGCTGAAGACTGGATTCCAGGATGGTAAGCCTTTGTTCCCTTAGGCCCAGGATCAGAAGCAGAAGACACGATGAGCGTTCTGCTGCAGAGAATGCAGAATAACGCAAAGCAAGATTCATCCATCGGGTGTGGTTTAAATAGCCTCCTGTAGTGCTTAGGTGTCTCCTTCCACAGCCACGCCTAGGTAAGAAAAGAGTTCCTGCTTTCCAGAAGAGTTCCAGTGTTCTGAACCTAGGGAGTGGCTCCTGCCCCACCCAACAGGAAAAGTAGTCCCAAACAGAAGAGGATCAGGGGTTCAACTGGCAGGTAAGTAAGCAGCATGGTCTGCTGCAGGTAAGTCCACCCAAGCATTATGAGCCCGGCGCTTCCAGCGCTGGGACTGGGCATCTTTATGAGCCTGGTGCCACTGGCGCCAGGACAGGGTCCAAAAGGTCCCAATTGGGACTGGCTGGCACTCGGAACCGGGGTTATGGGTCTGCTTCCAAGGGAGTCGGGCAAGTCCTGATCTTTTGGAAGCAGAGATCATGACATGCACAGCCATCAACTCTGCCACCTGACTACTTCGGGGACCAATTTTGTACCCAGCGGATGGTTCTGGAAACTCCTTCACCCATGCATTCCCTAGGCCGGCCACCAGTTCTTTCTCCCCGTTGTTGTCAACATGGTACGAGCATCCATCCACATAGACAGTGGGCATTCCCTCACACTTGTCTTCTTCAAAGACTGTGTGGGGGGAATTAAGGTATGCCTCCATGTTGTCCTTGATTTTTAGACTTTCGTCCTCAAGACAGTTTTCTCTGGCACAATCATGCAAGTCAGCCAGACCTTGCGCGAGGGGACTCTTCTTGTTTTGGCCATATCTGACCTCCACAGGAAAGCCTTGCATTGACAGAATCCAGGAAGTAATTCGGGAATTACTCACATTTCCGGCCCGGATTCTGTCTCTTTGGAGGTATTGCAGAGGTTGGTGTGGAGTCTCCACTATGATGTGTTCCCCCTGGATAAACGGGTGGTGATTCGTCAATGCCCACACCGTTGCCAGGAGTGCCTTCTCACAATCGTTGAATTTTTCCTCCACAGAGGATAAAGTTTTGCTCGCATAGGAGATTACTTTATTGACCTTGTCATGCTTTTGGTGTAATACTGCCGTCAAGCACGTATTAGAGAACCCTGTTTCCAGGAATAACTCCTTGTTTCTGACAGGGTAAGCTAGGCAAGGCGCTTGTGCTTCTCTTGAGTTGTCTTACTGTTCTGCACCCCATTCCCACTTGACCACCCCCTTCAAGAGATGAATCAAGGGTCTGGTGATCTCTGCGTAGCCCTCAATGAACTTTCTGCTGTAATTAGTCAGTCCAAGGAGGCTCCTTAGTTCCCGCAGAGTGGTGGGGTCTTTCAGTTTCTGAAGTGCTTCCACTTTCTTTTCCTGGGGACAGAGATCCTGAGGAGTAATCTCATGCCCCAAGAAATTAACACGGGTTCTACACCACTGTGCTTTCTGAAAGGAAAGTTTGGCTCCGGCGGCCCTCAACTGCGTCAGAACATAACGGATCTTCACTATGTGTTCCTCCACAGATGAACTTTTGATGAGGACATCATCTACATAAGCCAGGTTACCCCTCGCACCCAGGTCGGGCCTGGCCTTATGTAGGAAAATGTTGAATTCATTGCCGGAGTTGAGGTATCCGAAGGGAGTCCGGGTCCATCTGTACTGCTGGCCCACAAAGGTAAAAGCCAGTTTGTATTGGTCCTCCCTACTGACAGGCACGGTCCAGTATCCATTGGTCAGGTCTATTGCAGTGAATACCTGTGACCCCTGGATCTGGGCCAGCCCTTGGTCAATGTAGGGCAGAGGCCATCGGGAAGTATGGACCCGTTTGTTGAGCTCCCTAAGGTCGGCACAGAGTCTCAACTGGCTGTTTGGCTTCAATATGCCCAGCACCGGATTATTGAAGGTGCTCTGTACTGTACGGATTATTCCCCGGGACTCAAGGTTCTTAATTATTTCAATAAGGGACTCCATGGTTGCGAGAGGCATACGATATTGCTTCACAAACACTGGAGTCATTCCAGGGTCCGTGGGAATTGTTGTTGTGTGGATATCAGTGCGACCACAGTCATATGAGTCTACCGCAAAGAGATCTTGGAAATCCAAGAAAACTTGTTTCAACTTTTGCTTCTGTTCCAGAGTCACGCAGGCATCAGCTAGGTTGACTCTCTCTCTTCCACCATCTGCCTGAAGCCTGGAAAGACTTCTGGTTTTGCTATCTCAGCGGCCTCCTCCAGCTGGGTGGAGAAGTCCCTGGTCAGAGTGCTGATTTGGACTGGAGGCTTCAGGTGGGAAAGGCAGCCCTCATGGACCTGGAAAATTACCTCATCCCACCTGAAGTCACAAGTCACATCTTCCTTACCGTAAGGGCAAGAAGTGTGCACCAGGAAGTTCCCCCCATGCCGGGTGAAAATCCTGTCTGGGGTTGTATTGTCATCACTGTCACTGTCAAAACAGTCCTTGGGGATTTGTCCTAACAGTTAATTTCCTAAATCAATGGAGAAATGTCGGTCATCAACCGCCATTCCAATGATGGTGCCTGCGGCTAGAGTAATACTCTGTAAGTCACTGTTATCCACCTCTATTGGAATGGTGTCATGTTCTATGTTGACTAATGGTGTTGGGTCTACCCCTAACCCTTGTTGTTGGAGAGAAGCATTCAGATGAATATACGCATCAATTTTGGTCATCTTTTAACTTTCACTTCCAGGGAGAATTGTCGGGTCCTTTCTGGGATGGTGACTTCCTCTTTAATCTGAATTTCGACCGCATAAGGTAGCAATTGAGCTGATCTAAATGCTTTTTCTGGATCATCAAAGCCCATGGGATTATACGCTAATCGGGACCAAGCTTTGAAGTTTATTAGGTCCAAACTAATGGCAAAGCGATTGAGAATGTCACTGCCTAAGTAAAAGGCAGCAGTGACGTCTCGCACGACCCAACAATTATGGATTATGCTCTTGTTGCCAATGGAGATTTTGAGCATACACCTGCTTGGCAGGAGGTGTTTGGAATTGGGTGTTTCCAGATCCATTTCCCATTTGTCTATCAGTTTGAATGTGGGAATGGCTGGATCTTTTGGGAGTTGGCGGAACATGGCTTCGCTGATGAAGCTCTCATCGTTGTTCACACACACTCGAGCGAGAACAGAGTCCTTCCCATCATTTAACTGAACAGCGATGAACAACTGCTCTCCAATTTGCTGAATATCAGCCAGGCTCTGAGCTGATTTCACATCTTTCTGGACTAAAGGAGCGGGAATGTCTGATTGTGGATTGGTAAAGAATTTCAGAGTGTTTCCTTCCAGTGTGGAAGACCACCTTAAACTGGAAGGAAGGTTGATTTTCAGAAATAGAGAGGACCCCCCATCAACAGTCTGTTGTCCTACTGCTATTACTGCCACATCTGGAATTTGGTTGTTCTGGAGTTGAAATTCAACTTGGTCAGATTTTTGTTCAACCATGTGGCAGGTGCCGTTTAAACTAACATGGTTGACACTCTGTTTTAATTTTATTGGTCAGCTAGTCTGGGTCCAGAGGACCTTGTTTACGCAATCTATTAGGGGTGACAACCTTCTCAGGAGGTCATTCCCTAGTAAACAAGGGGTTCCCTCTGGAGTTACTACTATGACCGGGTGTTTCACCTTGTGTCGACCAATTTTAATGTCCAACTCTGCAGTCCCCTCGACAGGAATTTCCTTCCCGTCAAAGTTCTGAAGTTGTTCAGGAAGAGAGGTGAGGGGAATTTGGTACTTCTCCCCCCTACCTGAATTCAGTTCATCAAAGGCCCTTCTGGACAGAAGGATGGCTTGAGATCCAGTGTCCACCAGCGCCAAGATTGTACCCTGCCCCTGTATTTGTACCGGGGCATAATATCTTCCCTCCTTCTCCTCAAGGGGGCACAGATAATGCACATTTTTTGGACAACTGGTGGGCTAATTTTCTGGTTTTGGACATTGCTAGCGAAGAGATTTGGGCAGAAGTCTGTGGAGAACCTGGGGAATCTGAAAGAAAAAGTTGGCAACTGGAAATGGTTTCGGGTTCTGGGCCGCCCCCACCCCCTTTTTGGAGGCAGTCATCAGGATGGGTTTGACCCATGGGATTTTGGTATTGTTATTTCTGGGATAGAATGATGGGCGGCGACAGCTCAATCCCCACATCTACCCAGTCTGTTGATTCGGTTTTAGGTTCCCCTGGTTCCGGTTCTGGGCTGCCCCTGCCTTTTTGGAGGCAGTCACCAGGATGGGTTTGAACCAGGGAAGTTTGGTTTTGTTGGTTCTGGAATAGGATGATGGGCGGTGACAGCGCAATCCCCACATCTACCCAGTCTGGATTGGAATCTCTTGGGACCCATTTTTCCTTGGGAGGAGTTCCCCAATCTCTAAAGGAGAAGATCCTTTTCCCAGGATCCTCTGAGGATCCCTCTCCCTCAAATTGGAAGACCTGTACCTCCTCCACAAAGTGGGTCTGTTTGGGTCCTTTGTTTCTCCTACCCTCCCTCTGCTCCTTGGGAGGCAGGCTTTCAGGGGCAGGAGATTTTGTTTCCGGTTCCTGGATTTCCAAGGACTGTTTACAAGTTGGGAAGGAAGCTTCCTCCAAGGCTTCACACCCCTCTTCCCCTTGTGCCTCCTCCCTGGGAACCGGTGGGTTATCGGGGTGCTGCCCCCGTCATTGTTCTGGAGCACCAGGTCCAGAGTTTGGGGCACTCTGTGCCGGCATGCCCATCTGAGGGTTCTGTTGGGCCCTCAGCATGGGGCCCAAATCCTGTGCCATGTTCTGAACCTGGTGCCCTAATTGTGAAACCCGCTCAGGCTGATACGGGGCTCTATTTTCTCCCCTGGGCTGATCCCGGGAAGGGTAGCTATCCCTTCTCGGGTAATACGCCGGGTTGGGAAGATTTGGGTACCCCTCCACCCTTGACCTCCCCTCTCCTGGATTAGGTTGTCTGGGCTCAGGGAATTGGGGAAAGAAGGATGGATGGTTTTGGGGTTGGAAATTGGGTGGATACTTGGGGAAAATGTTCGGCCCAGGGTTTGGTGAATTTCTACCCTCCTGTGGGAAGTTAGGAGGGAAGTTCCCCGGGTTAGGCGCTTGGCTGGATCCCCCCCCTTGAGCTGGAGGAGTCCACACATAACCCAGGATGGGTCGGTTTCCCTTGTAGCGGGGACTTACATAATGAGGTGAGCGAGGGACCCCATTTGTGGGACTACCTCCTCGACTCCCTGTCTGTGACTGGCCCGAGGGCCTTCTGGGCTGTGAATTATTTGGCACAGGCACACTTTTAGGCCCCCCCACCTCCAAATCTAAAACGGGGGCAACCTTTACCTCTGCCACCTTGGCAGCAGCAGGGGTGCTGTTGGTTTTGAGGTTTTTCTGCGCATTACTTTTATTTTCTATGGGCTTCTGCACCTCATAGATCCGAGTGGCTTGCTCAATGACCCAGTCTAAAGATCTTTTCTCATGAAAATCTCTCACGAGCTGGGGCATTATGTACTTGGGAAGAGCATGGAAAAATGTGTTGATGAATTCTCTGCTGTCCGTGCGCACCCTTCTGGCGGTCTGCGCAAAGGCACGCTTCAATTCTTGCACGAAATCTTGTGGGGCCTGATCCTTCCCACATTGCAAATTGTAGGCTGCCTTGCGAGCCTCTTGGGGATTTCTATGTACAGAAAAATGTTTCAAGATGGCTGCCCTATATGTGGACCATCTTGAATGGTTTTGGTCCTCCAGCCCCGCAAAGAAAATGGAGTATTCAGGGGAGAATGTCCATTTGACGTACTGGATGCAGCTACTGCTGTCCTTCAAATGGAAAGTCTCCATCATTTGCTCATAGAGCTCCAAGTGTTCCCAAACAGAATACTTGGCGTTCTTATGATAAGGCGTGATGACACTCCTGATTGCCTTAATCTGTTTTAAGGGGTCCTTAAGCAAGGCCCTTTTCACATTATTGGCGTTTTTGGTTCGGGTAACCCTGGTCCATTCATCCTCTGATTCAGAAGCACTGCTCCCAGAGGTGCCCGTCTGATCTTCCAGGTTTTCCCGGATTCTGTGAGCCTGGGAATAGCTGGCAGAATGTGGGGACCTTGTCTCCTGTGTCCTGTGACGCTCAGAGGAGTCTTCCGATCCCTCCTTGCTACCAGGATTTGATGGGTACCCCCCCACTGACCTAACTGGGCAGAGGTTTTCAGGATGACCTTAGTGGGCCTACTCTCCTGGGGTTCCCCACTAAATTGCACTGTATGTAAGTGCCCATACCCGGATGCCCGCCCATCCATTCCTGGGTGGTACTGGCCTACAAGCCCCATCCTTTTGGCTGGATAGTAATCTGCCATCCCTGTGGCCCTGTGCTCATGTGCGCCAGGGGACATGGGGGTAGCTGAGTTTAGGGACTGGGAGAGATGAAGGCCTCTGGTACTAGGGCTCCTGAGGTTATGCTCAGGTGTTTCCCTTTCCCAGCGAACCTCATCTCTATCAGCCCCTGCTCCCTGTTGCAATGCAAGAGCCTGTGCTTTCAGTTCCTCAGTTAAGGCCTTACTAGACTCTATCAGTCTCTCCTGCATGGCTACCTGTTGCTGGAGCCTATCATTGTGTTGACAGAGAGCCTCATTCTCTCTCTGTGCCTCCTGATTGGTCCTGGAGTACTGGGCCAATCTTTGCTGCAGGAGGGTTACCTCCTGAGTCCCATCCCTACTGGCCTGCTCCTTTCTTGCCAGAGCCTCTTCCACCCTCCTGGTGTGCTCTAACAAGTTCTGATGCTCTTTTTGGAGGTCACCCAGCCCCTGGAGGGCCAAGTGTTTTTCTTCAGTTTTTCTTTTTAAATGGCAGACTTCCTGGCCTAAGGTGTCCCTTTCCTGACTAAGAGTCTGCATCTGTGCTGCCAGGTCGTCCCTTTGCCTTTGAAAGGCACCAGCTTTCTGGCGCTCCTGATAAAACTCTGCCTGGGTATCCAGGTCTTTCAGGATCAGTTTATTGCTCTCTGCCTTTTCCCTATCTCGGTGGCTTTGCAGGGTGACTACCTGCTCAGCACATGCCCTATTGAAATCTAGTTGTTGCTCCAGCTTTTTCTGGCTCTGCAGTAGGGAGTCCAAACCTTCTTGGTACTCCTTCTGCAAGGCCAGAAATCTGGTATCCTGGTCAGACTTTTCCTGTTGCAGGATACACATATCCTCTTTGATTTTAATGAGATACTGTCTGCTCTCATTTTCTGGCTCCTGGCTTCTGTGCATCCTCTGCTCAGAAGAGACCAGGTCAGATTGGGCCTTCTCTAACGCGATCTGTTGCCTATTTGCCAGATCTTGGCCTTCAGCACATTTGTCCTGCATGGCTCCCATATATAGATACAAATATGCCACTATCCTAACCATCTTGTCGTGTTCATCTTTAGCTTCAGGAGCCATGTATAGTTCACTCAGGGCCACATGTAAGGGACCCTGATCTCTCCAGTTATCTAACCAAGTTGCAGTGACCTGTTGTGTGATTGCCTGCAACCACGCATCCTGGCCCTGCTCAGTCCATTCACCTTTCAAAAATAGCTTATTTAAGAAGTGCTCTCTGGCTATTTTGATGTCTACCAGTGTCGTCATTCTGGAATTTGAGTTCCTTCCTGACTAACAGAAGTGTGTATTTTATTTTGCAAAACAGACCGTTTCCTTAGAGCATTCCTTTGAGGGGTGCTTTCACAGTGTAAAATAGCATGGTGATCTAACCGGATATGCGTATCCGGTCAGTTGGCACACTGTATTAAGCTGCACAAGTGGTAAATCTAACCCAGAATATCCCGGCTCCGAGCCCCCACTTTGTAAGCGACTTCAATTCAACACTACAGCTAAGTCAATGCCTAGTCTGGGATGCTGATGGAAGCCCTTATTGATGTATTTTTATGTCCAGTTCGTTTAGGATGACAACCCTTATATAACACCCCTCTCTTAGAATCCCCCTGACCCCACTGAGCCAAGAAGTAGGTTTGTTTTGCAAATTAAAAGGTTTATTTGAAAATTAAACAATATATATCTATCACACTTTTATAGTAAATTAATATTTGATAGCACACTTGTGAGGATGATAGTGATCAACAATGGATAATGTTACAGTGGTACACTCTTTTTGATGGCTTAGAAGTGATATAGAGAGGATGAAGTAGCTGAGAATGCTTTTATGGCTTCAAGGACAATGCAATGATGAATGAAAATGCAGTACAGAAAATAAACTTGATATGACTTCAGCAAAAGACAATGTAATCACTTTTCTTTGACAATTCACCCCCCCCCCCTTTATGCAAGGTAAAGAGATGGAAGGAAAGCACACAGTTCTCAGGAATGCAATCAAATATAATTCAGTTCCCCCCTAGCAAGCTTACAGGAAAACGGGTAGGAGTTTGAAACACAGGCAATATACTTTGATGTGGTATGCAAAAAAGTGAAAAATATGCTAAAATGATTTTAATTCCCTCTAGAGGTTCATGGTGGGTGACAGCTACTTAGTATTAGTTCAGGATCACTTTAGCAATGCTCTATGAATGATTGTCAGGTTGCAAACGAATTTCAGCAAAGGAAAGCAAGGACAAATCTTTTTACACGTGGCTGAAATTAAGCAAAATGTCAAATCGCGGCAAATTTAGTCGCGTACGTCGAGTGCAATTACGGAGGGAGTATGAGGAGTAGCAAGTCGGTTTAGAGTTCCAGAGATACGGCCGATTTAGTAAAAGTAGTTTTTCGGATTTGAAATTTGAAAGCTCAGAATGACAGATTACAGTTTTCAGGTTTAAAGATGACAGAATGACACGATTCTAGGATACAGTTCTAAATAGGTTAAAATAGTTTGGATTAGATTATTTTAAACTAGGAGATTGGTTTTTGCACAGTTCTGGCGGTACTCACACTATATTTTGGACAGGAATGCGACTTCGTCACGGATCCGGTCAGGATTGGACTGCGGTTCCCTCGCCACGGACGGTCTCTGCCTGGTTCTGCTCACTGGATAATTCTACCTTCTGGGTCAGCTCTGCTAGTGGCGCTGCACAGCGGTCTGGATCTCTGGTTCTGACAAAAGTTCTCGGCACTGCACAGCGGTCTGGTCTCTGGTGCTGACAAAAGTTATTGGAAAAAATTCAAACAGCTCACCCGGCTGTTGAATAGTTTGCAAATGATTTGGAGGCCTGCTGAAAAAGGATTCAGCTTGTGGATTCAGGCCTCTGTGTTACAAATTCTGGAGTTAATTTCTGGTCTCTGGAGATTGATGGATTTGAAGTCTGGATCTCTGGATGTGAAGTCTGAAGTCAAAATGCTCTGCAGAAAGTGAAAAAGAAAGGTCCTATCTGGCTTCCAGTGGCTCTTTCTATGTGTTTAGAAATTGGGTGAGTCGGCTAATTCTGCATGCCCAACCCTCTCAACTTATCATTGGCCGGTTCCTCCTCTCTTCCTTGATTGGGGGAACTGGGTTGTGAGTCAGAGTGATGAGGTAGGTTTATGGTCAGAGGATCCTCCCCTTGTCAAATTGCACAAAAATCTATTTCTGATCCAAATACATATTTATCTATGTACCATTTTTCTAATATTATACGTCCAGTTAACATATTTTCTGTAGCACCAAACCATCCGATCCCTGTCTTTGTAAGATGTCGTGTCCACTTATGACAGAATTCTGCCCTTTTCATCCAGATCACGACCTCTAAACCTTTCCAGATTTTACACAAATGTGCACCAGGGATATGGGTTTCAGATGATAAAGTGTCAGATTTTTAACATGCATACATTTGGAGCAACAACCTTTTTTTCCGCTACTATCCCCAAGAACATACCACAGGGTCCTAACACCTCTTAAAAGGTGCACAGAAAAATCACAAGAATGATGATGTTATTTATATAATTTCTACAAGTCCGCACTATGAATTATCCATCTTTTTAAAATTATGCTCTGGCCCCAAAGGGGTGTGGTTTTCCAAAGCACATGGTGGAATTTCTGGTTTATCCACTTCCCCCAAGCTCAGCTTGCTCACAGATGCAGTGCCCCTCCCACTTCTCCTTCCAAGAGGAAGCCATTTTACGACCCCCCCAATATAACATTTGCCTGAGTCCAGGACAGGGCTTTGTTCAATTTCCTGCAGTCTGCAGGTACCACTCCCCTAATTCAATCAGAGAGGTGTCATCTCCTTTTGGCAGGGGCAGCAGGATGCAGCCAGGCCTGGGAACACAGCTGCTGAATTCCCTCTCCTGTTGGGAGTAGTTGCCAGGCAGAATCCAGTTTCATTAAGCCAGGCTTCAGCTAAATGTCACTTTAGTTCCCAGTTTTCTACATTCAAATCAACTGACAATTTTTACACATGCAGCTAGAACGCTGATTCTAAGTTCAAAACTATGACATTTAACAGTTGCAAACTATGTGACACTCAAAAGTAGGTCACTCATTTAATTTAAACATTTCGATTTTAGTGGTTTTAAATCCAATTTCAGTTAAGCTGCTGACATCCACAGCTCAGCCAGTTTTGTTATAAACATAGTTTTGGGCTCTTCATCTTTCCATATTTTGTATGCACAAAAAACTTTATTCTGCCAGATGTCTGCTGGTGTTCAGTAAGATTTTTGAATTTCCTGCAATGTTTGAAATAGGCATTTTGAGCTTGCATTCAGGGAAACAAAGGTGATTTTAAAGCGCTTTTTTTAGCCAACCGGCACTGCTGTTTTTCCTTTGGCACACATTTCATTCATGGCACTCCTGGCCCATCATGCTTGCACTGGTGGGTGGCAGGTTAGGCAACCATTTTGGTGTGCGCACAAACTGCGCGGTTTTCCCGGATTCTGGCGCAACTGTGGGCTTTTCCGCCATCTTGGATTTTCTAAGTCCACAGCACCAAATGTTGCAGCTTAATAGTCCAAACGTGGGTCAGGACACCCAACACTACTCTGCCAGACTACCACCTAAAAGCCTAGTCAATTGCAAGGGTATCTCTGCATCATTCTAATGATCCTCAAGGTTTAAGGATAATCTCTCCAGGAGCGGTCCACGTTTCTTACGCCATGTAGAAGCTCTCAACACGCCGCCATGACCCTCTTTATTCACTTACACCTCAGACACACCACTCTACTTGATCCGTTGATTCAAAAGCTATGACTATGGTCGTATCACATCTGCTGCATTTTTTAACTGATTGTTGTGACCACAGAATGCAGGGGAAGTCCACATGCACACCCTCCCCAACCTACCCCCTCACACCCTTTCTATGTGCCTAAACACAAACTCCTATTTATCGTTGCTGTGGTAAAAAAAAAAAAGGTTACAAAAAAGCAAAGAAATTGAATTCACATAGCTTGATAATCAAACAAAGGTTCTCATTACAAGTTTGGCGGTGCGAGAAAAAAGTGGTGTTCATTCCATGACTGCCACTTTTCCCGCACTGCCAAATTATATTTTGTGGCAGATTTACCATCAGTGGAATTGCTGTGTGGTAAATCTGCAGATTTTTGGAGGAAAATGCACAGATTCACTGCCGTTTGCTTCTGGAGGTAAATCCACAGCTTTATCTCCAAGAATTGGTAGATTTACAGCATGTTAATTCCACCGGTGGTAATTTCCCTAAAAATCTGCATGGACTGCAAAAATGGGGAATTGCCACCACTTGTACTTCCGTCGTAACTCTACAGGACTGGGTGGTGGTAATAGTAATTGCGTTTGGCAGTATTTCAGTGGATTTACTGATGGAATACCGGCAGATTTGTAATGAGTGTGGCATGTCAGAAGCATGTCCATATCGGAACCGCCATGCACTCTCATTCCTCTGCCTTAAATCCATGAGCCAATCCTAGCAATCTGACTCCATCTTGTGTTCAACTAATTTGTACCATCATACATCTTCTTCCGCGGGAACAGGGTCACCTGTGTGCCCTGCCCACTGCGAAGTGTGGTTTATTTGGCATACTTATTGCGATGACCCACACAGATAACAATTTACACCAAGCCCACTAGCTAAATCCAACATACGGTGGACATGCTTCAGTGACTCCACAAAGCCCATCTCCTAAAATGCCCAGTAGCGGCCATGAGTCTGTGTAGCGACTTGACTCATCTCTTTGAAAAGCATCAGGCATCCAGCGGTGGGCTCAGGAGCAGTGCCAAAACTCACACTTCCATGGAGAACACCATGTCAATCACTGCAGGGCTTGGCTGGGCCCCATCAAGAGAAACTATCCCCATAGTTAGATCAATCAGCACTCTAAACCCCCATAGACACCCCCACTGGCCAGCCCAGAGTTTCTTATCCATCTAGCCTTCTCTAACATCTCCTTATGGTTTGTAATTATTGACCTTAATATGCTCCCTGCTTTCCGCACCATCCATCTCACCACCATGCAGACGTTTGCCAGGAGTAGGCCCTGTCTAAAAACATCCATCTGGATTTTCAGGTTCCAAACAGCAAGACCACAACAAACGAAATCTATGCCTTCCACTCCCACCACTCGTGTCTCTCGCCCAGGTTCAAACAGGGAGCATGTCAGTCTCATTATGTCGCTCGCCCCCAACATCTTGCATGGAACACAAACAGGGAAAGGGCCCTCTGGGCACAAAAGTAACACCTGTAGCAGCGAAAAAGGAAATGTACCAATTAATCATGGGATTAAATCAACTACACTGTACCACATATCAAAATATAATAATATACATGATTGAAGGGAGCAGAAACAGTGTCCAAAAAGAGATAAAGTGATGTGTTGTCACTCTGAAATTCAGGAGTGCCAACTTTTAAATATACCGGGTCCGGGAGTGAGGGGTGGCGGGGGGTTTATCCATATGGCACAAACATTGACAGAGATGATGTCAGGGGGAATGGCATCACACAGCGTGACATGACGGGAAGAGACATGACAAGTGTGTGCTTGTGGGCAGCGATCCCCTGTCTGCTTGAAAGCCTGTCCGTAGCAATGACAGTGGTCAATATTAACGTTGAGCCTTGCAGCCATTACCTTTGTACCACAAAGAGGTCACCCAAATTGAAGACGTTGCGCTATACAAAACCTAGTTACATTAGATGGCATTTCTTTTTATTTTACTCTGTTTTCCCCTCCAAAATTACATTTTCCATCTATTACCACTAATTTGTCACCTATCCCCAAGTCGGTAAATCTACAGACTAGATCATTTGAATATAATGTCTAAGGTACTTCAATTAATTAATACACCTGCTGCAAGTCACAATTTTGTATCCTGGATGTGCCAGAAAACCATTTTATCATTCTAAGGCTGAAACAATGAGTAAGATTGAGTTGGCTCAAGTTCACAGGTCTGGATAGTATGGTCAAGCAGCAAACAGAGCTGTTAGTGGCTGTTGGCTCAAGGGAAGTTTGTCACAGTCCCCCAGCAGGCAAAGATGGGAGCAGAGGGTGGCACCCACATGTTCTGGTTGTTAGGAGAGAGAGGAGAAATACCAAAGCAATGCGTGGAAAATAGCAAGCCTGTGTATTAGACAAGCAACTGACATGCCTAAAATGAGTTCGCTCTCCTCCATCAATCCACTCACAAACTGTGTAGAAGATGGAGACCGCATGACAACTGCCCCTGAGAAAAAGACGGGTGCTAAGGATACAATTAAGCTTGTGAACTGCACACACACCAGGCCTACACAACCCGCCTTGCCAACCAAACATGTCAGTACTTTATTTCACTTTTCGGTTAAATGGCATCATGGCTCACAAGCGATGGTGCCATGGACAATAATTGAGCTAAGAGACAATTCAGCTTTCATTTGCATTGTGTACATGAAACATATTGTTATTATACATGGCACAAACACTATAATCTGTAGTTCACACTTTAGAGAATAACCTCTTGGTAATCCCATAACTGGCAGCTTAAGAAAATAATATCTATTTGAGTAGAGCGATTTGCCCAGGAAAACATATATTAGTCACACAGGGAAGCCTAGCTGTGATCCCGGGTTTTCTGATTGCATAGTTTGCACATTTTGGTGCTTCACACTGACATTTTCCTGTTGAATATGTTTTTGTTTTGGTTAAATGATTGACGGTTTTCATGTTCTGGCTTTTTAGCTCACACCATTCTGTTTATTTATAGAATATTTGAAGTTTTATTGGGCCTGTATAAAATACAGGAATATTGTTCTAAAATGCAATATGATGGGAGCCTAAACGATAGGAATCAAAGAGCATCTCACTTGGACCAACTTGGGATTTCTTTAAAATGCATGTATGACAATATCATCTGCATTGAGTCAGTATATCAAACTGCAATGCACCTTGCTGATAAGTAATATGTGAATACAAGTTGGATTCCCACAAATAAATTCAGCATATAATAATTTGCATCAACTGTGCTATGTGTGACCCTCCGAAGTGTATTGCCCTTTTAAGAGGGGGTGTTATGTGTGACCCACCCAAGTGAATTGCCCCTTTAAGAGGGGCCATGACTGTGTCATGGGCCAACCTAATAAAAGGCACTCCTGCATGCACGTGTCTCAGAACGGCTGCAGACTCCAACAGTGAAAGTCCTGTGTCTGTCTTGTAAGTGATTTCAATCCGGCACACACCCAAGTCAAAGCTCAGCATGTAGTGCACAACTGAAATCATTATTTATCTTTGTCTAAAAGTTCAATATTCTGAATGATATCCCACTCATATCACACCCCTCTCCTGGAACCCCCCTCCACCCCCCCCCCCCCCCCCCCCGGTCACACTGAACCAGGAATCAGGCTGGTTTGCAAAGGTAAATATTTATTTATGTATTTAAAATTTAATCACAATATGTTTTAATAGATAAACAACAATCACCAATGGGGTGACAGAACACTGATTAATATCTTTAATACAAGAGGAGTAAGTAATGAGCAAAACAAATGCAGCACAGAAAATAATACTTTTGTGTTGGTTCAGATCAGATAGCACTGTGGTTAGAAGTTTCCCCTGCAACACCCCTCAACCCCCAATAGGCAATGTAAAGAGATAGGAGGAGAGAGCAGGTAGTCAGGAATGGTACAAATCAAACAGAATATCAGTCCCACTTTCCCCCAGCAAACACAAGAGAAAAAAAGAATGGACATTTCAGCTGTCAGACTGGCTTTCAAAATCTTTAGAATGGACTAGGAAAAAACACCAAATATGGTCAATAATACTGAAATTGTTATAAAATCCTATGGGAGCCGCTTTGGATAGTTGCACACAAGCACAAGCAATGATTTGGTCAGCAGAAAACAATTGAAATCTAAAGGTCCAAGTCGGGAGCAAGTTAGAGCTATTTTACACATGTAAACCTTTCAGATTTTTTAAACCGCGGCAAACTTTTCATTGCGCGATATTTGCGATAATGGGATTCTATGGTTTTGGGTTCTATGGATAGCTATGGATGTTAGGTACAAGTAGGAGTTGAGATTTCATTTCTATCACAAAAAAATGAGGGAGTTATGGAGGTTTTAGTAAAGGTCGTTTTTGTAAAATATGGACGAAAATGGAAAACAGAATGCACTTTGAAAATGAAAAATGGGTTTGCTTACGCAAGGGGATGACTATGAAGAAGCCAATACCACACAGGAATCTTACAGTCACTGGATCAGGGTGACCCACCTGATAAGGAAACTCGACTTCTTCAGATGAGAAAGGGTCAGCGCAAAGATAGTTCTAACAATACTGGTTCTGAAGGAAAGATAGGATGGGTTTGAGCTAGGGATAAGACAAGGCAAAGATACTCCTAACAATACTGGTTTTGAATGAAAGATAGGATGAGTCTGAGATATGGATAAGACTATGCAAAGTATACTAAGGGACACAGTTCTTCCTATTTATACTCACTGGATACATTTTTAAATGGGACCGTCAGCTCTGGTCAGGATTGGGTCTGGTCTAGGAAAGACAGCACCTCAGGCACGGGACTGGATCCTCTAGGCTGGTCGCTGGATTGGCACAGGATCTGCTCTCCTAATCTGTGGGTATTTGGATCAGCTGGATGGCGAGTACCTCAGGCAAGCCTAGTGGTGGTAAGCCAGAGAATTTCTGGATACTGGTTTAAAAGGCTTTCTCACACCACACAGTGCTTTACTGAGTGGGGGAGAATAAAATTGAGGATTGGGGCCTTGCTGGAAATCAAAGTCTCTATTGCTGGCAAAAGATTTGCTTCTGGATCTGGAAGAATATTTAGAGCTGGATGTAGAAAGCTGGATCAGAGTGCTTTGCTGGAATCAGGAAAGTGGCTGTATCTCTGAGTCCCTATGTGTTGTCAGCAGTATCTATTTATGCCTAGAATGACATCACAAAGGGGTTGTGTGTGCCGGCTTAGCTAGGCTTGCCCCTGTGAGCTGGGATTGGACCACACTTCATCTCCGCCTTGCAATTTGAGTGATTGGATCAAGGCTGGGTGATGTCACGTTTTATGATTTGCTTTACAGTCCTCAGAGACCTCCCTTTAGCCATCGGTCTCCAAATCTTATTTTATATTAAATGTACATTTCTACATTGGTCACCTTTATACAAATCACACACAAAGATGCCATATTTTACAGTGCAGCTATTCCTCAAAACCCTGCAATGGTGGGATCTTGTCTCCCCTTTCTACAGAATCTTTCCCTATTTGCTATGAACACACTTTCCAATTTTTCTGCAAATTTCCACAAATGTGTGTGTTTAACATAGGGATATGCGTGTAAATTTGCACAATTCTAACAGTAATACATTTTGCATAAAACCACATATCTTGCCATTCCTGTCCAGAACATGTCACACAGTTCTGCCACCTCTTCACATGTGCAGCCAGAAATTAAATTAACAACTCTGTCATTTTTATATTTTTCACCATTTTGACTAGCAAGTTGTACGTCTTTTAAAATGTGTTCTTTGTTCATGTTTAGCAACAGATGGTTGTTTGGCTCCGCCTCTTTTTGTCTCCCTGCAGTCCATGGCATCCCCCTCCTTGCCTGCTCCTTCCAGAGGCCATTTACGACCCCTTTTCACACTTCCAGTTTCCTGGGCTGCAACTTTGTCATTGTTCCTTTGCTTTCTGTATACAGGATTCTGTCCCAACCTGCAATTACCACTTCCCCGTGATTTTCTGGGAGAAAAAGCTGCTTTTCCAGTTCTTTGCAGATTCAGTCAAACTAATTAACTTTTAAACTTAGCAAAACCCACATCTGTTGCATCACATACAAATATATTTCTTTCTTGGCCTTAAAATCTGTGGAATCAAAAACACAACTAAAATCTGTATTCCTTTTTGGCAACATTCCTGTTTATGTTTGCTAATTCAGCAGACTTTTGAGTTTTAGGCCTTTTTAAGGCTTTTTCAGTCCTCCTCTGACAGCTGTCATTCAGGCAGCCCTGAGTACTGCACCCAGATTTTGGCATAGAGGCTGTCAGTTTTCAGGCTTTGTATGTTTCACAATGTTTCATTTGATACATGGATTTTAACACCAGGCAAGATTGTGAATGTTGAACAGTGTTGTGTCAATGGCATTATGGAGTTTTTGGTAATCAAGCAAATATCATTTGTAGGCACATTTTTGGGTTTCATCGGCAAAGTGCTGCTTTTCTCTCTGCGCTCTGTTGGCTGGTCATGGGACCCACTAGCACATTTCTGCAGGGTGTGCTCTATTCCACTGCACATGCACCATTGTTGCTGTTTCTGTCCCCATAACTGGCAGGGTGATGCTGCACAGCATAGCGGAGTGGGTCAATACATCCCACAGAGCCCCCTTTCCCGACTTGAGTTTGACCGCCCATCAAGTGGAAGTCGGGAGATTGGGATGTTCTCTTCTTTTGCCCATGTGGAGAAATTCAGCTGCTTCTCCCGTCAGTGATGAAGCGACACGCTCTCCTCGCCGGTTCTGGTCAGGAGTATGGAGCGGCACTCTGGGCTCCTTGGGTCTTTCCTCCCGGTCCCCAAGTGGTCCTCCTTGGTAATCCTTTGGATAATTCTTAGTCCAGATGCTAGAAGATAGAATAGAGCATAGTTATGGAAATGTTCCCACTACTGTGTCCACACGTCATTTGGGGATGTCAGCAGTGGGAAAGACACTTGCATTGGCTATAATTGGCACTATTTCCCATCCGGGTTTCCGGTTGGTTCCTCTATTTGCCACAAAGTATGCCTGGGATGGCAACTCTTCAGCTGGTTTATGTGGACCCACTTGTCTTCCCCTTCTGCCAAACTGCCCTTGAGGATGCGGATTCTGTAGGTAGGTCCTGGGTTGGTCACCTCTCCTCCATTTCTGAAATTCCATTAATCACTAGGGTTCAAATTAATATCAAGTTGGTTGAGGCGGTCCTGGCTCATATAAAAGGAGGAAGGAACCCCTCGCACAACCCAACAAGTATCTATTTTGCTTTTGTTAATCCTAGAAATTTTGATCATAACAACTGCTAAGCAGAGGATGTTTGGAGTGGGGTGGTTCCAGATCCCTTATCCATTGCTGCACTGAATCTACGGCGGGTAGGGTCTGGTCTTTTGGGAATCCTTTTAATAGTGCTTTGCTGTTGAAGCTTTCTTCGCTACTCAAGTCAACTCGGGTGAGGACAGACTCCTTCCCGTCATTTAACTGAATTGGGAGGAAGCGCTGTTCACCCTTTTTCAGAATGCCAGCTAAGGTCTGTGCTTGTTTGATGTCAATTTTGGCTATGAATTTGGGATCTTCGGATAGTACATTAGTATAAAATGTCAATGTATCTCCCTCCAGGGTGGAATGCCACTTGAGACTGGAAGGGAGGCTGATTTGCAAAAATGGAGAAGAGTTCATCTCACCATTTGGTGGTCCCATAGCTATGACAGTGACGTGGGGTGTATCATTGTTCTGAAAGTAGAACCTAAATAGGTCCTGTTTTTGCGGAACGATGTGGCATTTGCCATTTTGACTCACATGCTTGACACTTTGCTTTACTTTGATTGGCCTGTGGGTCTGGGTCCAGCGGACCTTGTTTACGCAATCTATGAGGGGAGACAGCCTGCAGAGGATGTCATTCCCTTATAGACAGGGGTTCCCTCTGGCACCACAACCAAGACCGGGTGCTTCATCTTGTGTTGCCCAATTTTAATTTCCAGCTCTGCAGACCCTTCAACAGGAATTTCCTTCCCGTCAAAGTTCTGGAGCTGTCCCGGAAGAGGGGTGAGAGGAATTTGGTATTTCTCCCCCCTTCCCGAATTTAGCTGCTCAAAGACCCTCTTTGGCAGCAAGGTGGCTTGGGATCCAGTGTCCACCAGTGTTGGAATTGCACATTGCCCTTGAACCTGGATGGAGATGTAGAATCTACCTTCCTTCTCCTTCAAGGGGCAAAGGTAATGGGTGCTGTGGGTAAGCTTGATGGTCAATTTGCTTATTTCTGACTCTGACACAGGGGTAGTTGGGTCAAGAAAAGGTGTTAGAGTTGGAGAATCTAGCACAGAGTTTTGACACACCGCTATTTGGGGAGTCACTGGCTCCCCTTGTTCTGTTTCTAGGCTGCCCCCCCTTTCTGGAAGCAGTCAACAGAAGTGGTTGGTGAGGTTTGGGGTTCCTCTTGGGCTGGTTCTGGGTTGCTTCCCCCTTCTAGGAGGCGGTCCCCAGAATGGATTGGTATAGTTTGGGTATCTGAGCACACAGTGTCATACTCAGTGATTTGAGGAGTCTCCGGCTCCTCCCTTTCTGATCCAGGGCTGTCCCCCCCCTTGTTGGAGACAGTCCTCACAAGGGTTTTGGGGAGCTAGGTACTCTTCTTCCTCTGGTTCTGGGCTGCCCCCCCTTCTTGGAGGCAGTCCCCAGAATAGATTTGGGCAGGATCCTGGATGTGAGCTTGGGGATCTGTAAAGAAAACAGGATAGTTGAATATGGGTGGAGTTTTGGGCTCCCCTGGTTCTGATTCTGGGCTGCCCCCCCCTTTTTGGAGGCAGTCACCGGCATTGTTTTGAACAAGGGGATTTTCCTGCTGGTCATCCTGTGGTTTGATAATGGGCAGTTTTAACTTGGTCGCCACATCTACCCAGTCTTGATCAGGATCTCTTGGGACCCATTTTTCTTTGGGAGGAGTTCCCCTATCCCTGAAGGAGAAGATCCTTTTCCCAGAATCCTCTGAGGACCACTCTCCTTCAAATTGGAAGATTCGCACCTCCTCCACAAAATGGGCCTTTTTAGGCTCTTTATTTCTCCTACCCACCCTCTGTTCCGGGGGTTGCAGACTTTCGGAGGCAGGAGATTTTGGTTCCGGTTCCTGGGTTTCCAGGGGCTTTCCACAAGTGGGGAAGGAAGCTTCCTCTAAGTCTTTACACCCCCCTCCCCCTGTGCCTCCTCCCTGGGAACCGGTGGGTTGTCGGGGTTATTCCCCCGTCATTGTTCTGGAGCACCAGGCCCTTGATTTGAGGAGTTCTGAGTCGCCATGTACATTGGAGGGTTTTGCTGCACCCTCAACATTTGACCCAGATCCTGTGCCATGTTCTGGACCTGGAGCTCCAGTTGGGACACCTGCTCTGGCTGGTACGGGGTCCTCTGGTCTACCCTTGGTTGAATACTGGAAGGGTAACTATCCCTTCTCCCATAATACCCCTGGTTAGGATAGTTTTGGTACCCCTCCACCATTGGCCTCCCCTCTCCCGGATTGGGTTGTCTGGGCTCAGGAAAGTGGGGAAAGAAAGAAGGGTTGTTTTGGGGGTTGAGGTTTGGCGGTTACCGGGGAAAGAAACCCAGCCTGGCATTTGGGGGATTACTGCCCTCCTGGGGAGAGTGAGGAGGGAAGTCTCCTGGGTTGGCAGCTGTCTGGTTGGATCCCCTCCCCTTGAGCTGGAGGAGTCCACACATAGCCCAGGATGGGTCTGTTGCCCTTGTAACGTGGGCTGATGTAGTCAGGGGAGTTAGGGGTCTCATTTGTGGGGTTACCACCGTGACTCCCTGTTTGGGATTGGCCCGAGGGCCTTCTGGGTCTGGGGTTGGTAGGATTCTGTGTGGGAATATTTTTAGGCCCCCCCATCTCCAGATCTAAAATGGGGGCAACCTATACCTCCGCCACCTCAGCAGCAGGGGTGTTGGTTGGTTTTGGGCGTTTGTTAGTATTTTGGCTTTCTAGTGGTTCTGCACTTGGTAGATGCGAGTTGCTTGTTCAATGACCCAGTCCAGTGATCTTTTCTCATAAAAGTCCCTCACTAGCTGGGTCATAATGTATTTAGGGAGGGCATGAAAGAAGGTATTGACAAATTCCCTACTGTCAGTGCGCACCCTCCTGGTGGTCTGCGCAAAGGCACATTTCAATTCTTGGACAAATTTGTGTGGGGACTGGTCTTCCCCACATTGCAGGTTGTAGGCTGCCTTGCGGGCCTCTTGAGGGTTTCTATGAATGGAAACATGTTTCAGCATGGCCGCCCTATAGGTGGACCATCTTGAATGGTTCTGATCCTCCAGCCCCGCAAAGAAGCTGGAGTACTCAGGTGAAAATGTCCACTTGACATACTGAATACAGCTTTGGCTGTCCTTCAGGTGAAAAGTCTCCATCATTTGCCCAAACAATTCAAGGTGCTCCCAAACTGAATATTTGGCATTTTTGTGGTAGGGCGTGATGACGCTCCTAATAGCTTTGATTTGCTTCAGGGGATCTTTCAGTAAAGCTCTCTTAACTTTGTTGGCCTTTTTAGTTCTGGTCACCCTGGTCCACTCATTCTCTGACTGACCAGAGGTGGCTGTCTGCTCTTCTAGGCTCTCCATGATTCTGCGAGCTTGGGAATGGCTGGCAGAATGTGGGGCCCTAGTCTCTTGAGACCTGTGGCATTCAGAAGAGTCTTCTGACTCTCCCTTGCTCCCAGGATTGGTTGAGTACCCCCCCCCCACTGTCCTAGCTGGGAAGAGGTTTTTAAGATGCTCTAAGTGGGCCTTTTTTCATGGAATTCCCCACCAAATTTTACTGACTGATCTCTAAATAGGTGATATTTCTGAGGATCCAGTTCTCTGATTCTCCCCTCACTGGAGTCTCCCTGATCAGAAAAGCTGGCCCTAGCAATTGGAACCTGTACAGAGATGCCCGCCCATCCATTTCTGGGAGGCGTTGATCCATCTGTCCCATATTTCCCATTATGTTGAAGTCTACCATCCCTGTGGCCCTTGGTTCATATGAGCCAGTGGACGTGGGGGTGGCAGAGTCCATGGAATTGAAGGGATTAAAGTCCCTGATGCCAGGGTTCCTGAGGTTATGCTCAGGGGTTTCTCTCTCCCATCATACCTCATCTCTTTCAGCCCCTACTCCCTGATGACATTCTAGAATCTGACCCTTTTGTTCCACTATTAAGGCCTTACTGGTCTCTATGACTTGTTCTTGCATGGCTATCTGTCTATGGAGCTTGTCATTCTTTTCACAGAGAACCTCATTGTCTCTCTGTGCTTCCTATCTGAATTGGGAGTATTGGGCCAATTTTTGCGGCAGGAGACTCACCTCCTGAGTTTGGTCCTAACTAGTCTGATTATTCTTTGCCAGAGCCTCCTCCACCCGCCTGGTGTGCTCTAACAGCTTTTGATAATCCATGTCTTCCTGGCCTAAGGAGTCCCTTTCCTGAGTTAGAGTCCCCCTCTTTGCAGTCAGGTCGTCCCTCTGTTTTTTGAATGCACCAGCTTTCTGGCGCTCTTCATCAAACTCTGCTTGGGATTCTAAATCTTTAATGATTAGTTTATTATTTTCCCCTTTTAATTTGTCTATCTGGTTTTGCAAGACTACCATCTGTTCTACACAGATTCTATTAAAAGTTAATTGTTGGTCCATTTTTTGTTGGCTCTGTTGTAAAGAGTCAAGCCTTTCCTGGCACTCTTTTTGCAGTTTCAGTACCAGGGCATCTTGCTCTGCATTCTTTTGCAGTAGGAGCGTCAGTTCTCCTTGCAGTCTCTGTTTCAGCTTCTTGACTACTCTGGAGCCTTTGCTATGCAGAGTCCAGATTAGTCTGGATTTTCTGCAGTTCTTCCCCATGCCTCTTTGTGAAGTCTACATGGTCTGTGTACTTTTCCTGTATGACTCTTATGTGGAGTTACAGGTAGGCCGCTATTTTGGCAATTTTGCATTGCTCCTCTTTTATTTTAGGGGTCATGTACAGCTCACTGAGTGCTTGATGTAGTGGCCCTTTGTCCTGCCAGATATTAAGGTTGGCTTCAATTATTTTTTGTTTTATTCCCTGCAGCCATACCTGTTCGCTCTGTTCTACCCATTCATCCCTGACAAACAGTTTGTGCAGTAGGTGCTCCCTTGCAATATTGATTTCCACTGGGGTCACCATGCCGGAAATTTTAATTTCCTTCTGGCTTATCTCAGGGTTACTTTACTTTTGCAAATGGCCCAACTCCTTGGAGTATTTCTATTGAAGGGTGCTTATATAGTGTAGCACAGTATGGTAACACAACAAGGTGTATGTACCCCGTTAGCTAGCTCGCTGTGTTAGACTGTCACGAGTGGCATGTCTAATTCAGGATCCCGGACGAGCCCCCAAGCTGTAAGTGATTTCAATCCGGCACACACCCAAGTTAAAGCCCAGCATGTAGTGCACAACTGAAATCCTTATTTATCTTTGTCTAAAAGTTCAATATTATGAACGATATACCACTCACATCACACCCTTCTCCTGGAACCCCCCCCCCGTCACACTGAACCAGGAATCAGGCTGGTTTGCAAAGGTAAATATGTATTTATGTATTTAAAATGTAATCACAATATGTGTTGGGGTGACAGAACACTGAATAATATCTTTAATACACGAGGAGTAAGTAATGAGCAAAACAAATGCAGCACAGAAAATAATACATTTGTGTTGGTTCAGATCAGATATCACTGTGGTTAGCAGTTCCCCCTGCAACACCCCTCAACCCCCAATAGGCAATGTAAAGAGATAGGAGGAGAGAGCAGGTATTCAAGAATGGTACAAATCAAACAGAATATCAGTCCCACTTTCCCCCAGCAAACACAGGAGAAAAACGGAATTGACTTTTCAGCTGTCAGACTGGCTTTCAAAATCTTTAGAATGGACTATGCAAAAACACCAAATATGGTCAAAAATACTGAAATTATTATAAATTCAAATAGGAGCCGCTTTGGATAGTTGCACACAAGAACAACCAATGATTTGGTCAGCAGAAAACAATTGAAATCTTAAGGTCCAAGACGAGAGTAATTTAGAGCTACTTTACATGTGTAAACTTTTCAGATTTTTTAAATCGCTGCAAACTTTTCATTGCACGATATTTGCGATAATGAGAGAATCGCACTGATTTGCAGTGCGGTTTTGGGTTCTATGGATAGCTATGGATGATAGGTACAAGTAGGAGTTGACATTTTTTCATTTCTATCACAAAGACTGAGGGAGTTATGGAGGTTTTAGTAAAGGTTGTTTTTGTAAAATAGGCACGAGAATGGAAAACAGAATGCACTTTGAAAAAAGACAAATGGGTTTGCTTACACTAGGGGATGACTATGAAGAAGCGAATACCACACAGGAATCTTACAGTCACTGGATCAGGGTGACCTACCTGATAAGGAAACTCGACTTCTTCAGATGAGAAAGGGTCAGCACAAAGATAGTTCTAACAATACTGGTTCTGAAGGAAAGATAGGATGGGTTTGAGCTAGGGATAAGAGAAGGCAAAGATACTTCTAACAATACTGGTTTTGAATGAAAGATAGGATGAGTCTGAGATATGGGTAAGACTATGCAAAGTATACTAAGGGACACAGTTCTTCCTATTTATACTCACAGGATAAGTTTTTAAATGGGACCGTCAGCTCTGGTCAGGATTGGGTCTGGTCTAGGAAACACAGCACCTCAAGCACGGGACTGGATCCTCTAGGCCGGTCGCTAGATTGCCACAGGATCTGTTCTCCTAGTCTATGGGTATTTGGATCAGCTGGATGGCGAGTTCCTCAGGCAATCCTAGTGGTGGCAAGCCAGAACATTTCTGGATACTGGTTCAAAAGGCTTTCTCACACCTCACAGTGCTTTACTGAGTGGGGAGAATAACATTGAGGATTGGGGCCTTGCTGGAAATCAGTAGTCTTTATTGCTGGCAAGTGATTTGCATCTGGATCTGGAAGAATATTTAGAGCTGGATGTAGAAAGCTGGATCAGAGTGCTTCGCCGGAATCAGGAAAGTGGCTGGATCTGTGAGTCCCTATGTGTTGTCAGCTGTCTCTATTTATGCCTAAAATGACATCAAAAAGGGTGTGTGTGTGCCGGCTTAGCTAGGCATAGCCCTGTGAGCCGGGATTGGACCACACTTCATCTCCGCCTTGCAATTTGAGTGATTGGATCAAGGCTGGGTGATGTCACATTTTATGATTTGCTTTACAGACCTCCCTTTAGTCGTTGGTCTCCAAATCTGATTTTATATTAAAAGCACATTTGTACAGTGGTCACCTTTATACAAATCACACACAAAGATTCCATAGTTTACATAGCAGCTATTCCTCAAAACCCCGCAGTGCTGGGATCTTGTCTCCCCTTTCTACAGAATTTTGCCCTTTTCGCTATGAACACACTTTCCAATTTTTCTGCAAATTTTCACAAGTGTGCATGCTTAACATAGGGATATGCTTGTACATTTTCACAATTCTAACAGTAATATATTTTGCATAAAACCACATATCTTGCCATTCCTGTCCAGAACATGTCACACAGAAAATTAAATTAACAACTCTGTCATTTTTATATTTTTCACCATTTTGACTAGCAAGTTATAAGTCTTTTAAAATGTGTTCTTTGTTCATGTTTAGCAACAGATGGTTGTTTGGCTCCACCTCTTTTTGTCTCACGGCAGTCCATGACATCCCCCTCCTTGCCTGCCATTTACAACACCTTTTCACACTTCCAATTTCCTGGGCCGCAACTTTATCATTGTTCCTTTGCTTTCTGTGGACACAATTCTGTCCCTACCTGCAATTAACACCCCCCTGTGAGTTTCTGCTGAGAGGAAGGCCCTCCTTCTGGGAGAAAAACCTGCTTTTCCAGTTCTTTGCAGCTTCAGCCAAGTTAATTAACTTTTAAACTTAGCAAAGCCCACATCTGTTGCATCACATACAAATACATTTCTTTCTTGGCCTTAAAATCTGTGGAATCAAAAACACAACTAAACTCTGTATTCTTCTTTGGCAACAATCCTGTTTATGTTTACTAATTCACCAGACTTTTGAGTTTTAGGTCATTTTAAGGCTTTCTCTGTCCTCCTCTGACAGCTGTCATTCAGGCAGCTCCGGGTACTGCACCCAGATTTTGGCATAAAAGCTGTCAGTTTTCAGGCTTTGTATGTTTCACAATGTTTCATTTGATATATGGATTTTAACACCAGGCAAGATTGTGAATGTTGAACAGTGTTGTGTTATAGGCATTTTGGAGTTTTTGGTAACCAAGCAAATATCATTTGTAGGCACATTTTTGGGTTTCATCTGAAAAGTTCTGCTTTTCTCTCTGCACTCTGTTTGCTGGTCATGGGACCCACTGCCACATTTCTGCAGGGCGTGCTCTATTTCACTGCACATACACCATGGGTGGCAGGTTGTGCATCCCTCTTTTTGTGTGCTGAAGCATGCGGTTTTTGGCACGCACAAGGGTTTTGCCACCATTGTTGATGTTTCTTTCCCCATAACTGGCAGGGTGATGCCGCACAGCATAGCAGAGTGGGTCAATACATCCCACACTCTCTCATTTCGGGCCTGCAGGCCCTCCGTCCGTGTGACCACAGTCCTGGAGCCTTGGGCTGCAAGCCCCGCCATGCGATCACAGTCCTGCAGGTCCCTGCTGGTATCGACCCCCCCGGATCAGCCTGGTACCCTGGGTCTGCCAAGGCCACCCTCCATCTTGGATGCTCCCAGCATCCATGGTCACCTCGGGACCAAGTCCATGCCCTCATGGCCTATCAGGGTCCCGCCCTGCAACCACAGCAAGTATGGGTGATCCTGGCAAATCCACAAAGTTACTAGCGCCCCAGCACCTGTGAGGCCGGCCGTGTGCCCACCACCGGCCCCACAATAAACCAGTAGTTTTCATTTTTTTTTAAATGATTTACTTCTTTAGAGATGTTTGAATACAGTGTTTTAAACAAATAAATATAAAAGAAACTTTAGAGATTGCTGCAGTCACTCGCTCTGCTTATGGCAATAGTGTGAAAGCAGATGGCAATGTCACACTAAATGACACTCCATCACAGGCCTGGTGAGCACCATTTGTTTGCTCTTGGCCGAAAATACACTCTGTGGCCAGAGAAAAAGGTACTGAGTATTACCCACTGCTTCTCGGCCCCTGCTATCCATCATCCATAGCTTGCTGTCTTGTGGGAGGCTCTGTCCCTTCCAGATGTTCCCAATTGGGGTGGAGGGGCAGGAATCCTCCAGCCCCCACGCAGTCAACACCACTGTTTACATGCATGTTCCCTGATTGTCAATGTGGATATGCCAGTAGTTGGAGGGACTGGGCTTCTAGTGTAAGCGCTGTGCAGACTAGGCCTCATGGCATCCGTGTCACATAAGAAGCCAGGGGTCTGAAACCTTTGGCTCTGCAGATGTTTTGTACTGCAACTCCCATGATCCCTCACCATTGAGTGCACTGACTTAGGTTAATGGGAGTTGTAGTTCAAAACATCAGGATAGTCAAAGTTCACAGACCCCGGTAATAAGCCAACAACTGCATGTGTATTGGCTCAGGGTCTGCTAATACCGCAGTTCCAACAGCTCGCCAACTGTGTGGGTGGTGGGAGTACATTTCAGATGACTTTTCAGATGCCAGGACTTGCTCATTGACCTGTGTTGTGCCCCATGGTCGCTAATAGACCTCATTTGACCTGTGTTGTGCCCCATGGTTGCTATTAGACCTCATTTGACCTGTGTTGTGCCCTATGGTCGCTAATAGACCTCATTGACCTGTGTTGTGCCCCATGGTCGTTAATAGACCTCATTTGACCTGTGTTGTACCCCATGGTTGCTATTAGACCTCATTTGACCTGTGTTGTGCCCTATGGTCGCTAATAGACCTCATTGACCTGTGTTGTACCCTATGGTTGCTATTAGACCTCATTTGACCTGTGTTGTGCCCTATGGTCGCTAATAGACCTCATTGACCTGTGTTGTGCCCCATGGTCGTTAATAGACCTCATTTGACCTGTGGTGTACCCCATGGTTGCTATTAGACCTCATTTGACCTGTGTTGTGCCCTATGGTCGCTAATAGACCTCATTGACCTGTGTAGTACCCTATGGTTGCTATTAGACCTCATTTGACCTGTGTTGTGCCCTATGGTCGCTAATAGACCTCATTGACCTGTGTTGTGCCTTACCTGTAGTCACCTGTAGTCACTACTGCACTCTTGCTAAAAACCTATGAATTTCACTGCCCCCACCATCAGAGCCAAGCCACCTACAATGGCCACATTTAGAGGCACCACTCTAACTATGGCTACCCTCCTCCCGCTGCTCCGCGCCCACACAACCACACCACTTTACCCAGACCTACTATCTCCAATAGAATGGATAAACAGATTCGCCCGCCCACCTTCACCATGCATACTCTGTCCCACACCCCTTAGAAACACAAGACTAGGTTCTCGCCTTGTTGTACCCTCTACCACATACCTGAACGCAGCCCCACTGACCATACCTAGAAACGATAGACTCAGCTATCGTACGAATCTTGTCACAAAATTAACTAGAATGCACACCAATCAGACTACGAACCCCAAGCAGCCTACCTCACTTTCTGAACTCCCACCCAGTCACAACCCTACTATACCGCACTCACCACCACACACGAAAACGAACCCTCACAGACTTCTATCAAGGAAGCCCTCATCAACGCTCACTCATTGGTTGCCCACGCGACTGATGTCGCCGACATTATCTCCACTAACCACCTAGACTTTATCGCCATCACGGAGACATGGTTCCACCCAGCAGCTGGTCCCACAATAGCGCTAGCCACTCCAGACAACTACAACATCATCCGAGCTGACAGGAAAAGTGGAATAGGCGGAGGAATAGCAATTATTGCAAAATCCACCATAACATCAGAGAAGTAACCAGCACAACCCTACCTTCTGCCGAACTACTATCTGTCAAACTCCCATTATCTGACACACAAACCATCTTGCTCCATATTATATACAGACCCCCAGCACCTCCTTCTACCTTTGAAGAGGATATCTCTCTTCTACTCACTACAATTTGAAACCGAAATCCCAAATCATCATTCTGGGAGATTTCAACCTGGGACTCAACGACCCTAATGACAACCAAGCCACTTCCCTAAATGACACGATTAGTCATCTAGGCTTCACCCAACACATTAACCAACCTACACACACGAAAGGAAGATCCTTGGATTGGCTTGCAGATGCTAATTGCAACCTTTCACTGACTGACATCACACCCTGTGCTTGGACTGACCATCACCTCATTACCTTCTCCTTACCCAGATCCCTACCATCTATCACACAACTCACAAAGTTACCTCAAATAATCTCCAGAAACAAACGCAACATCACTATAGAGAAACTCAAACCTCTTCTCGCGCCTATCAGTAAAGCTAATCTACCCACGCAAAAAAACAACCCAGCAGCCATAGTAGACCTATATAACAAGACTTTAGGACTAGCCCTTAACCAAATAGCTCCTCTCAAACAACGAAAAGCCAAACCTATTGCCCATTCCAACAAATGGTTCTCAGCAGAATTAAAAGCTCTCCGCAATATTAAAAGAACTGCAGAAACTAGCTGGAGAAAAGCCCCTTCTCTCTCCACTAAAGACAAATTCGCTTCAGCTGCCTCCACTTACAAATCCGCCATCTTAAATGCTAAGAAAGAGACCTAAAATTTGAGAATACAAAATGCCAAATCTGGCACCAAAGAACTTTTCTCTATACTAAGAGAACTTGAATCACCACTGCCCCCTACAGAGGACTGCATCAAAGACAAGGCCTGGTGTAACAATATCCAGCTCGCCCTTGCTAACAAAATTGCCCTCCTACAAACTAAGATAGAAGCAAAAAAAGCTAGCCTTGCCTCTAAACAGAACCCCAGCAGCAAAATTAACCACACTACCCCTATCTGCCCATCTTTCCACTTCTCACCAGTCACAGAAGAGGAAGTAATCAAGATAATCACCAGCCTCAAACCATCCAACTGCAAAGGTGACATTTGCCCAGCATCCGTCATCAAAGATGGTGCTAATGAGTTAGCCCCTCTCATCACCTCTCTGATCAACTCCTCCTTCAAAAACTCAGTGGTCCCCAACAACCTTAAAGAAGCGTGGGTCCTACCCCTGCTCAAAAAACCTAACCTAGATCCCAACATTCCTACAAATTACAGGCCCATCACCACAGTCCCATTTCTTCTCAAAATCTTGGACAGGGTAGCCTATCTCCAAATACAACAACATTTGGAAGATAACAACCTCCTAGGCCTGCAACAATCCGGCTTCAGACCAAGGCACGGGACTGAAACTGCCATCTTGGATCTAAAAATCCAAATGGATGACGCCAAAGACAAGGGCAAACTGGCCATTTTGCTCTTGTTGGATCTCTCTGCTGCCTTTGATCTGGTTGACCACCAGATCCTCACTCAACATCTCTCCTCGGCTGCTGCATTCTCCCAGAATGCCACTAAGTGGATCCAGTCATTTCTGTCTGACAGGACGACTAGAGTCTTCGCCCCCACTGCGGCAGCGGACCCTATCCCAATCACATGTGGAGTGCCACAAGGCTCCTGCATTTCTCCCACACTTTACAACATCTTCACGAAGCTCCTATTTGACCGTCTTGACGATTTGGGTGTCAGCTACATCAATTATGCTGACGACACCCAGGTCCTCATCACGCTCACTGGTAGCTATGAGGAAGATGTTGCAAAGCTTAACGATATCTACTTAGAAATCCAAGCTTGGATGGCCAAACACAGTCTTTGCCTTAACAACGATAAGACAGAATTGCTTATCGTAGGCTCCCAGGCGTGCCTCAATAAACTGGACCAAAGGTACCATTCCTTTACTATTGATGGCAACATCATAAAAGTCTCAAAAGAGGTTAAAACACTAGGTGTATACCTCGATTCTACCCTATCACTAAAGAAACAAATAAACTCTACCATCGCAGCTACCTCATACACCAATAAATTGATCAATACCTGCAGGCCTTTTCTCTCCACCTCTAGCTGCCTCACCCTATCTAGAGCGCTGATATTGTCTAAATTAGACTATTGCAACACACTCTACTTAGGCACTACCACTAAAAATTTGAATAGACTCCAGATCCTGCAAAATAATGCACTAAGATCTGCCCTCAACCTTCCGCGCAAGGCGCACATATCTACGGCTAGAAAAGAAGTCCACTGGCTCCCGATCCGTGACAGAATTAAGCTAAGAACACTGGTCATCACCCACAAGTGCCTATCACACACTGCCCCACGGTACCTTTCTGACAAATTTTCTAGACACTGCCCCATTAGACCCACCAGAACACCTTACCTACACCAACTAAAGATCCCGAATTATAACCTAAAAACAGCAGGGGGCTCCAGTTTTCCAGTGCTCGCAGCACAATGTTGGAACACCCTCCCCACTACAATTAGATCAGAAGCCGCATTCTGGCCATTCAGAGCCATGGTAAAATCATGGCTACTAGCCTAAACACCCAGATTCTCACCGTCATGACCTGCTACCCGCCACTCTCCACCTGTAGTAATGTTTATTCTACCTACAACATAGCCAGGACCAACCTGTAACCCGGTCCGCATTAGCCACTGTAACCTTTATTCCTCATCCCATATTCTCTGTACATACTTTTCTTTTCTTGGTATATTCTACTCTTGTATGTAAGCACTCAGAGCCTGGACTAATGTACGCTCTGTCTGTTGTTATATGATGTTCGTGCAACGATATGTAACCCTGCTGTACACATGATTATGCGCCCAGTTACCTGAGGGTTCGGATGCGCTTTATAAATAAACAAACCAAACCAAACCAAACCAAAATGGCCGGATCCTGAACTCTTTTGATTTGCGTGCTGCAATTTGCGTGCTGCAAATAATTTGTAAAATTGCACATATACGCTTATGTGCTGCATGAGCGTTTTTCTTTAGGGTGCAGACATTGGGTTGAAAAAGACGCTTGTTTGGCTTAAGCACCCTGCTGTTCCTCTGCTGCACCTAGAAGCCCAGCACAGATAGGCGGATGCAGTGTAATTTGCAAACATTCAGCACACATTTGGAATGGGAATACAAAAACGACTCTGTAATCTCTCCACACACATGAGCAGTTGTTCACACAAGTTAAAACAATCTCAAATGTTTCGGAGTCAAAATGTGTAACTGGAAAAATGTCATATGTCTAGCCAGTAAAAATAATCAATCCATCCAAAATTCCAGATCATATACCACAATGCATTATAACCCAACACATTCTACAGAGTTGTGAAAGTGCTTAGTTTCAGCAATTTCAATTCAATCAATCTTCCAGTTTCGGGGCTGAGTTAAATGAGCTATTGAATGGTAGCTGTTGATTCACTTTGTGAAAACCTATGTGGATTGTCATATTGCCCACATTTGGAGGTGGATTGAAGATATAACCACTGCATGAAGAACGTGCCGTTGTCGGGAGAGCAACCTACTGCTTTTTACAAGTGAACATAAAGTGCTGGTTCGCTCTTGGTGGCATCATTGCTTTCGGGAAGGGGTTCAAGCCAGGTGTAGAGTTGGTCCGATAATCAATCAGAGAGACCCAAGCAATTGACATCTTGGGGTTTATCAGACTCAAGAAAGGGGTACAGGTCATTCGGAGTAGGAACAGAGGGAACTGAACTAACATTTTAAACCCTCCTCTTCTTCACAATGACAGGAAGAAGGAGCTGTATAACGATTTGTTTATATATATATTTAGTAATTAAGTGTTGATTTATACAGAGGCAACTGCAATGCCACATTTCATTGTTGGCCTCCAAGTTTGGGGGGTGGGGAAAAAACAGTGGTTTATTGGTAGGGGTGTTAGGCAGGGCTCACACCTGGCACTTATTTCTGACCCCCGGCACTTATTGTCTTACACACAGTTTCATTATGAAGTGCTGATAGTTTGAGCATCCTGCAACTTCAATGAGCAGGTGAGAACTGTAGTTTAACCCCAAATGTGTCGACACTGTGGGGAGTAGATGGGGGTAGGGGTGGCAGCAATGGTGGGGAACTGCCCATTCATAGTGTCACAGGCATGCCAGAAAATATTTGTGCTCAGGCACTTACATTTTTACAAGTTAAGCACTGGGGGAGAACAGGGAGGAGGATTTTAGTTGATCCGTCACAGGTCTTGGTGCATTCAGATCAGCGCGAGTGCTCAAAGGTTGGAAGCAAGAAAAGGGGAGATGTGCAGCAACGTAGAAGACTGGGCTGTGCTGCAGATAGAACATTTCACTGACTCTTCTCAAAGGTCTATCGATAGAGTCACTTAATTGAGTACAGAGGATTATTCGGCAGGTAGGCTTCTTTGAAGGGTAGTGTTTTTAGTTGGTTTTGTCCTGAAACCAATGGTTATGGGTTGAATTATTTTTTAGTTATAACCCTCTTGATTTCAGCCTGATACTCTTTCAAAGTGTGGCAGGCAAAACACGAATATTTTCACAGATAGCATGTGCATTAGGCAAAGCATACATACATACATACATACATACATACATACATACATTGAATCAATGAGAGCAAGAAAAATGGCAAATATGGACATTCAAAGAAAAAGAGACAATCTGGGTACACTTTACAGTGTAGAAATTATTAAATCACATTCCAATGGATCTACGTAAAAACAACGAATCCATGGCTGTGGATGCGAAAACATCACATTTTTTACAATGGTTTTATGAAAAAATAGATGTGGGAGGTGACCCCCCAAAGGCGCCCCTGCATCCCCCCACTTTAATTAATACCCCAACCCCATCTATATTTTCGCATATAATCGTTGATAAAACTGCAATGTGTTCTACCTCGCAGTAATGGAGCGTGTTGTTTTCTGGTGATGCCATTCCATTCAGAGCAAACTTCTAAAATGAGCATAGACCTACAGCAACATTTCCAAAATAATACAGGGTGTATCATAGACCAATCCAGCGCTCTCGCTCGGTCTCTCTCTCTCTCTGTGCTCCCTTTCTCTGTCTCATTCTATGTCTCTGTCTCTGCCTCTCTGTGGCTGAAAGTCATGTCGCAAGGTGCTTCTCTTCCTCTGGCAGTGCATGCTCACACAGTCAGTTAGTGCAGTCAGACACTCTCTCTGTCATTACAACCTCTCTTTCTCTGTCTCTCGTTTTCTCTTTCCCCCTCTCTCTTTCTCCCTCTCTTTCTCTCTCTCTCTGTGCTCTCTTTATTTGTCTGCCTCTATTTGTGTCTCACTCTGTGCCTGTCTCTCTGGGGATGACAGTGGTGTTCATAGCTACATGCTGCCTGCACTCTTTCTGTGTTAACGCAGTCAGGTACGCTTTTAACGTCTGTCATTGTTAGTGCAGTCAGTCTGTTTCCCTCTCTGTCTATGTGGCCTCTCTCTCGCTCTCTCTTCCTGGCTCCATCTCTCTCTCTCTCTCTCTCTCTCTGTTTCTCACTGTTCTCCCTCTATCCATTCCAATCTTCTTCTAGTGTTCTCTGCATGCACTCTCAGTCAATATGGTCATGATGTATCACTCAATCTTGTCTCTTCCTCTCTCTTTCACAGCATGTCTCTCTTTCTCTCTCTTTGTTCCTCAATCACAGTCTTTATGTCTATCTTGCTATGGCTCTCTCTCACCCTTCCCCATCTGTGTGTATATCTCTCGGACTCCCTCTTTGTATCTCTCTCTCTCTCTCGCTGTCTCTCCCTCTCTCTCTCTGTCTTTCTTATTCCCTCTTTCTCCCTCTACTCATCTTTGAAGTAGGTTTTGCACTGTTGTGCAAAGATCATTTGTTTCAATCTGAGCTCAAACCTTTCCAAGAAGGAAAGGCATTTTGTGTGACAAAATGGTGTGTCTTCTCAGCAAAAGAAGCTATTGAAAAAGAAAAGTATTTTCATTACACAATTTATAAATTGGCCCCTTTTCAAATGTTACAATAGTAATTACTAGTGATCACATATACTTATTGTAGTGATAGTAAGTAACAATATTACACTTGTATTACTGAGCAAAGCTGAAACTAAATATATACATTGTTTCCAATTATACTCTTTCAGAATACCACTATGAGAAGGGGTAATGGGAAAAATAGCAACAAGGTGGGTTACTGGATCGTTGCATAAAATAAAATAGCATTTTGACAGCATAATAATAACTACAGGGTTTAGAATGTGATAACTATATCTGTGATCAAAGGGTTGATTGTATGCTTGAAACGCTAAGTACATAGTACAGGCTGGGTTTGCTGTTCGTTTCATTTTTCACAACATAAATATTAAAGTGTTTCTAACTTTGAACCATGAATACTCATTAGGATAGCCTCGGAATTGGGACGTGAGGATACAATAGTTCTGACATGTGTCACTGCATGTGGGTCTAACGGTTTCAAATTTCTCATTTCTCAAGATAATGGTTAATCTCCTCACACTGATGGGTGTGGGCTGAGAGCCGATGTCTGCAGAGGACACCCTTAGAGAATTGTGTATATATAGGCTAATAATAATACCACAATATTATAAAGCACTTCATTAAGGATTCCTGCTGCTTCTAAGTGCTGTAATACAAGGTGCTATTATTAGCATATTTAATGGCACCAGAGAAATAAAGGTTATGCCTCACAGGATTCAAGCCCACACAGTCCAGGCACGCTACATGTCTGAAGTGTGACAGACCTGACAGCAGTATATAAGGATATGAAACCCTCATGTATAAATCCATTGACATAAGGTGGGGTCAGGATGTTGCTAGGTCATTATGAACAAGCCATTGCAATGTCAGTACTACGGTGAAGCTCTCTGGAATTGTGAGATGTTCTCACAGTTTGTTGTTGCTGTTATACTCATCTCTCAACATGCACATTTTCAGTCCTCAAAGAGGTTTTAAAGTCTGCTGTGGGATTCAGCACTCTTTTGAGCATCATGCATCCTTTCACTGTTCAAATGTTTTCTCAGTTGTCTCTGGGCGTTCACAATGAGTTTCCCAAAATGCATAATTTCACAAATCAATGCTTTCTCAGTTCACTGTGGACTTTGGGCCTCATTACGACTGTGGCGGCCACGATATGAACGGTGCCGGTAAGGGACCGGCACAGTTCGTACCGGGCTGCCACATTACGAGTTCTGCAGCGGGTCCTGCTCTGTACGCCTGGCCAGACCAGACGTGCAGAGCGGCACCCGCTAGCAGAACAGGATGCTAACAACTGACCCATCATTAACGGTCCGTTGTTAGCTTTCTCCCCATTCCCATTGAGCCCTATGGGGGCTGAAATGAGGATAGGGTTTGATTACGATGGGTCAGTGATGGGTTTCATATGCGATAGCATAGGTGACGTTCATGCTCACAGGTTTAACCTTGCATACTCAAATCTGTGGTTACCTGAGAGTCACAAAGGACCTGATCCACAGCAACACTGCTTCCGAAAGCTACATCTGGATCTTCAGAATCAGCATCTTATCGTCTACAGAGTAAAATGCTGTTGATGGATTGAGCATCAATAGGGATATGCAGCGCTCCCTTTTATCTCAGTACTGCTAACCTTTGAAACCTGGTAATATCACATTTTTGTATATAGCATAATACTAGATTCACATGTGAGCACTGATAGAATACGTTGTATTACCAAATGTAATGACATACAATTCTCAACCTTGGAACACTGAAGAGCTTGTCTCTGTGAAAGACCAAAAAGAGGCTTTTACAACATCTCACTTGCCCTTCGCTGACTTTACAGCCCAACATTATAGCCACCAGGAAGGCTGTTCTCATGGAGATTTTTCTCATGTCTGCTGTAGCCGTGTACTAAAAAAGGATTGAATACTAAGGTGAATACCTCCATATTACGCCTCCAACAGGTGCAGATGGTGCACCTGAGAGAAGAGTCTCTAAAGCCCAATAAAATACTGCTAATCATAGGGTATCGTAAAGAAACATATACTGACCCTGTAGTGCAGCAGGAGCTCAGGAATGACAAATCCTACAAAGTGCATTTGGTACCAGAATTGACCAAATCTATGATATAATGAAGGACTACATGCAGTGAACTATCCAGATGGTTAAAAGTTGTGTTCAGCCACCAATGGAAAAACCTTGTCCGCTTAGCAGTGTGTTTTTGATTGGTAGAAACCTATCTCAGTGCATTTAGTGCCTCTAAATGATCACTTGATAGACTGAGATGTCATATGTCAGATCTTCAGGAACCAAACCAATAAGGATATTAATTAAGGGAGTAGGTGGAGAAAAAATCTCTCATGCTCGGAGAGAAGGTGCCCCTGAGACAGTAAAACTGGAGGTTTGTGAGAAATATCTAAAAGGTCGGGTACCAGTACATGATAGGCCTCGTGGGGGCTATCAAGATCAAGTGACAATGTGTCTCCATTTTTTAAGCACCTTTGCAACTAGAGAGAGAAGAGGGCATTCATAAAGTGTCTGAGAGACTATAGATTGAAAATCCGAAATCCTGCCTAGGGGAAGGAACACTGCATTGTCTAATGTGCCACAAGAAACTAATATACTGCAAGGTTTAATTGGGCACATACCTGATTCCTTGAAAGGCACTAATAGATCCAAGGACAACACTGGAACCAGTGTCGTTTTCTGAGATTGCTGTGCTCTAGGAGGGTCCCTGGCTTTAAAGAGCCACTAATCCATGTATGTGATATGGTCCATGGGCAGATAGACCAGGATAGTCACCATTAAATTGGTGAAGAGTCCAGGCCCTGAGCTCAGACCAAAGGAAGTACAACCAATTTGTGGGGTTATTCTCAGAAGGGCCAACCTCTTATGCCTGCGACCTAATTTCACTTCTGTAAGGATGTGTCGCGTTGGTGTGAATGGTTTCAGAGGAACCAGAGCCCTTACCTTCGTGGTTAAGTATGACAGTAGATGTTTTCACACACAATAACTGCGCCACGCAGTTTCTTTGTCTTTTTCAAGGAAATTGTATTGAGAGTAAAAATAAAGCAACTGCTTAAGTACAATGGTTGGGTGCCCTGTAATTTACATGTGTTTCGTCTTCAGAAGAGCCTTTCTCAAAAAAAGTAGGGCAATATGTTCTGGTCACATTTCTATTACATGGGTACACAAAATAAAATAAAAGGTGAACATAAATGCATGTTTATTTATTTATGTATTTATTTATTTGATTTATTTGTATAGCGCTGCAGCCCGCGGACATCAGAGCGCATTACATAAAGACAGGACTTGTGGATTCAGAGGACGGGACAGTGGTGGAAACCACACATTGTAGGTCGGGTCGGGAATGGTGCAGAAGTATACTGGTGCCTAGCAGGGTGTTATTTGAACAATATACAATATATAGGTTTATAGTCCATTGTGTACCCATGTAATAGAAATGTGACCAGAACATTTGCCCTACTTTTTTTGAGAAAGGCTCTTGTAAAGCCGAAACACGTGTAAATTACAGGGCACCCAACCATTGCTCTTAAGCAGTTTCTTTATTTTTACTACTTACAGGGCGCCCAACCATTCTACTTAAGCAGTTGCTTTAGTTTTACTAATTACAGGGCACCCAACTATTGTACTTAAGCAGTTCCTTTATTTTTACTCTCAATACAATTTCCTTGAAAAAGACAAAGAAACTGTGTGGTTCAGTTAATGTGTATGAAAACAGCTACCGTCAGACCAAAGGAAGGCCTTTCAATAGATAGTAATGGGTTGTGCTTGGGGGATCCCAAGAACTTGCTAAGAGGAGGTCATATGGGTGTGTGCATGTATGTACCCTGGAGGTTCGAGCACAGCAATTCACTTGCTGGAAAGGTGACAAAGCTTGTGTAGGCGTGGTCATTCTCAGCATCTCACTGATGTGATGATTCTGGTGTAGAACCCCGCATTTGATCATGGAGGGGATCCACCGCTATTACCCTCAGACAAATCAACCTTTCAGTGAATAATGGAATAATGGAGTAGGGGACAGGTGGAAACAGAAAGCCCAACTAAGCGACCTCAGGGGTCCCATTCGATGAATCAACATGTTTGATAAAGTATAGAAAGCCAATCACCCACAGCTATAGTGTGTTACTTGATCAGAAATATGTGTTATCTGAAGAAGCCTGAGAGAAGGGGGCGGAGCGCTGTGTGGTTCTCTGCTACTGCTGTGCTTGTGCTGAGGAAGAGGAGAAATCACTCTGTGCCTTCCTGAAATCGCACTTGGAAGCCATAGAATGATTGGGCTCTCCCTCTGTTGTCCCTCAGGTGCCCGTCTGGCCTGAGGACAGGACAAAATGCTTGGCAGACTGTAGAACTCGTGACAATGACCTTTCAAATGTTTGGTTTATCTTTCATCAGTTTGCAGTCCATAGAACTGTGGAAAAGGTGGGTCTGTCAAAGAGCCGCACCCTGGCCTTCTCCTGTGCCTCAGAGCTTGTTTGGCCATGATCGCCCCCTTACGCCAAAACTCAGGAACAAGCCCTAGTCTGCTGCCTTAACATATATAGCCACTCGTTCCAGCATTGCAAGGTCCTCGGCTCAGCATCACCAACGCCTGCTGATAAACAATCCTTCTTCTCAGCAGGAAGGTCAATGGAGAACGTGGCTGTGTCCTTCGATAGACATGTGTTGCAGGTGCCCACGATGGCATCATCCGTTGCCTAATGCAGAAGGCACTTCTCAAATGGCTTTTTTTCCCCAATAATGTCCTGGTTCCTCTTATCCTTCCCTGGAGAAGCAACTGCTTTGGAGGTAGAGGGGGTAAAAGAACCAGCGCACTGGGAAGGTGCATCCACTGCAATGAGAGAGTGTCAGAATCCAAGCAAACTGTTTTATGTTTCTGGAGCTGTCCAAAATGTGCATTCCATCTTATGGTTGGGGGAGGGAGGCCTTACAGACAGGCTGGGGCATTGAAACAAGACCAGAGGTTTTCTCGGCAGTGGAGGAGGTGTTCGATGAGCCTCTGGAAGAGGTGGCAGATGTGGCTGAGAAGAGGGCCCTCAGGAGCAGCTTGCATGACCTCAGAAATGATACTTTGAAGCATCTCCTCATTGTTAGTGTCATTATGAAATGCTTTCCCTTCTGGAGTCACAACTCTTCCTGCTCGGGAGACCCCATAAAGAGAGGAGGCCCAGTGAAGTATTACAATGAGGAGCACCTTGCGCAGGAGCTAGTTGGTTCTCCCAACCTAGTGAGCAATAAAGAAAGAGACGCATTTCAAGGCGCCCTAGAAAATAAAGATAACCTACCCTCTTGCTGATGACAAAGCTCCAAATAGAATGGAAAAATTGTTCCTCACAGAGTACACAGTTGGGCAAAAAATGATCAGGGTCTAGGCATTGCAGGCAGATCAGAATCCATGAAGCGAGGGAGAAAAGGCCACAAATGCATGCAAAATTGCTGGATGCAGAAAACTCCTTTTCAGTGCACCCACTCGCCACTAACATGAAGAAAGGGAGTGGTGTATGGGGCCTGCAGAAAATGTGAGGGAGGGTCATGTAAGAGGCATATCTGAACATGGGTTCCAGAATTTTCATTTTATGAACCGGCACAGCAGCTGCGACACCATGCTCTGTTCCCACCTCCCTTCCCAGAAACAACCTCCCACTAGTATGGAGGATATGGGACAGGGCGTAGAAATAACGGATGAACTTTAAAAACAAGCTCTCACCTTCCTTAATGACTGTCCTCTTCAGACGGTGGTTTTGACTCCAGTGAAGACAATAAACCGGATTCTGAAAAACAAGCACAAATGTAAAAAGCGCAGCGGGGTCACCTTTTTTTTTATTTTTGCTAGTTTGAGAAATGCGCAAGTCTTTATTCTTAGAGATGACTTGCTCGTTTCAGAGGGGCTGTGCGGCAGTGTAAAAGATACTCTGGCCAGACTTCTTGCATACACTAGTTTCAGGAGCGTATGCCTGACACCAATACATGACTGGCTTCTGGCAGCGCATTTCACTGTGACACTAGTCCCGTATATCACTGCGGTCACTCTTAAAGAGAAAATACATGACAGTGTCAGAAATGAAAGTGTGCAATTATGAAGCAAACATTGAAATGCCCGCTGTGCACACGCTACATCTTTTGATGGCAAATCGCAACACTTGCATAGAAAAGAAATGTGAGAATCTGCCCTAATGTTGTTTGGTGCCATCCTCAGAGCAGGTATCCTTTCAAATGTGCTTGTCAGGGGTAGCCATCCCCGTTTCCCCACGCATAACAGAACAAAGGCTGTGGGCCTCATTACACGGAAGGCGGTAAGGGTATACTGGTACCAGTAAGGGCACCGGTACCGGTAAACCCTTACCGCCTTACTACGAGGTCCCTTTGCGGGACCCGAGCTTAACGGCTGGTGTAGACCAGCCATTAAAGTTGGGACCCGCAAAGGTACCTTGGTGCTAATTACGATCCCGCAATTAGCTCCTTCCCCATTCCCAATGAGCCCTATGGGGCAAAAATGGGAAGGTCCATGGAGAAAGGGGGAATTACCGCCCTGCCAACCTTGGAATGGGGTGGTAATTCCCCTTTTCTCCATGGTGGTACCGGTATGGTACCGGCGGCAACCATGGTGCTAATAGTACCATGGTTTACCGCATTCCGTGTAATGAGGCCCTGTGTAACAGTTATTCAAATAAGATCCACCCAATTCTGGTCTTTCCCTCACAATATAAATATATAGTTTTGCTGGATAAATGTTTATGAAAAAAGAAAGCGCATTTTGTCATGACACACACGTATACAACACATTTCAGTTGGAATTAAAGCGTCATACATCAGAACAATTCGGAATGCTTTCACAAATGTTAGCAACCCATTTAATGAGGATGTGACCTTTAAATAAGTTGTGATTCAAAAGGCAAGCTTTCAAAACAATCAACATTTGGTTTGATTACAGACACGAAAGCATCATATATCCATGAAGCAGAACGAAAAAGCTTGTATTGAGCAATAATACAGGTGAAATCTCACATTAGATCAAGTTTAGAGATTAAAAAGTGAAAAGAGGAGGGGAGATTGCAGAAATGCATTGGATCTTTGCACTCAGCATTCCAGGTGCTGCCACCCGTGGCTGAAAGGGATTCTTTTGGCTACGTTTACTTATATGGGGATGACTGGAATGATTGCCCCATCGGGGGAAACGTGAACACGTGCGAGGCCGTTGTGCATATGTTTGTAAATTGCACAGAGGTGACCCGTTATGTTTACTTACGTGCAAAGGGTCCACTCTATGCAATTTTAATCATTTTCACTGTGAAGTGCAGAACAAAGGTGTACATCCAGGCACAATCTATACAACTACACAACGCAAATGGTGTTAATGCCACCTGCCGTTTATGCATGGCAACCAACCTTTATAAATCCTTCCTATGAAATCCGCTAGCTTCTTGATGGTGTAAAAAGCAGACAGATCCAATGGGAATCTTTTGATTTCATGCCATCTTGAAAATGATATGTTGGTTTAAAACCTGTTTTTTGGAGGTGTGTGGGCAAAGGAAGCAGAAACGTACAGACCCCCGGGACCGCTAGGTTCCTTTGAGGAAGACCTCACCACCACCCTCACCAACAACCCAAAAAACTCCTCCCATAGCCTTCTCTTAGGAGACCTCAACCTTGACTTCAAAGACCCCAAAGACTCTCAGGCTACCCTCATCAACAACACCCTGTTAGAACTAGGCTTTACCCAAAGAGTATCCACCCCCACCCATAACAAAGGGAGAACCCTTGACTAGGTAGCTGACCACAACTGTGTGGCCTCCATCACAGCCAATACCCCCCATCCATGGTCCGACCACCACCTCCTCACCTTCAACCTGGAAGCCGCTAGCCCTATTACCAACAACCTTCTAGCCACAGCTATCCCCACGAGAAGCAAGAAAAATATCACAGCGGAAAAACTCATTCCCCTTATCCTCCCAACTTTAAACCAACTCTCAGCTACCTCCAACCCTCACTACCTTGTAGAAAGCTACAACAATAGCATGCGCTTAGCCTTAGACGCTATCGCACCCCTAAAACTGAGGAAATGCAAGCCAAAAAAACATCTGAATTCATGGTTCTCTACCCATCTAAAAGCCCTTAGATTAGAGAAGCGCATAAAGGAACAAGCGTGGAGACAATCTCCCACAGATATCAATAAGCAGATTCTCAACAAAATAGTCTCCACCGACAAAAAGGAAATCATTATTGCTAAACAAGAATCATACAACCAGAGAATATCTCAAGCCAAATCCAGTACTAAGGAACTATTTACTATCATCAAAGAGTTGGAAACACCTGTCCTAGTCCCAGATACATGCATGAAAGATAAACAATGGTGCACTAGTGTCCAAAATGCCCTGTCTAACAAAGTAGCAGGCCTTCAAATCAAAATCACCAACAAGAAAAATTCCCTAACCAACTCGACCAACCTCACTAACACTCCTACACACGCTCACCTCACGCCTCAGAACCAGATACCTAACCCACTCACCCGCTTCAGCTTTTCCAAAGTCTCGACAATAGAAGTAGAAGAAATCATCCTCAGCCTTAAACCATCCAACTGTCAAGGTGACCCCTGTCCCTCACAAATCATCAAAGACGCAGCAAGAGACCTTTCACCATTCATCACCAAACTTATCAACGCCTCCTTCTCATCAGGTACCATCCCCAACAACCTCAAAGAGTTCTGGGTCTTCCCTCTACTCAAAAAACCCTCCCTAGACCCGACCATACCCACCAATTACAGACCCATTACCACCGTCCCCTTCCTGCTCAAAATACTAGACAAGACAGCCTACCAACAAATACAAAAATATCTTGAGCAAAACCACCTCCTGGGAATCCGGCAATCAGGCTTTAGACCCCAACACGGGACAGAGACAGCTTTCATTGATCTTAAGGCCCAAATCGATACTCTGAGAGATAAAGGGAAAATGGCTTTATTGCTTCTCCTAGACCTCTCCGCAGCATTCGATCTAGTTGATCACAAAATCCTTTGCAACCACCTGGACTCGGCTGCCCACTTCTCCCAAGAAGCTATTGGCTGGATTGAGTCGTTCCTGAGCAACAGATCCATGCGTGTCTTTTCCACCTCAGCCTCCGCAGACCCCATCCCCATCACATGTGGGGTCCCTCAAGGATCATGTGTCTCCACCACACTCTACAACGTGTTCACGAAGCCCCTGTTTGATGATCTCGACGATCTGGGTATCACCTACACTAACTATGCTGATGATACCCAGATCCTCATCCCGTTGACGGGAGATTACAACAAGGAATTGGCCTTGGTGAACAGGGTGTGCCTCATCATCCAGGCATGGATGGCCTCCCACAGTCTATGCCTGAATGATGACAAGACTGAACTCATCATCCTTGGATCTACCTCAAATATAAACAAACTAGACCCCAACTACTCAAGCTTCATTATAGACGGCAACTCCATCAAGGTAGCCAAGGTAGTGAAAACCCTAGGAATCTACCTAGACTCCGCCCTCTCTTTCGATAGACAGGTTAGCTCCATGGCCTCATCCACAGCATACACATGTAACCTTATAAGAGCAGCCAAACCTTTCCTATCCACTCAAAACTGCATCACCCTAGCCAGAGACCTTGTTTTTATCAAAACCTGATTACTGCAACGCCCTCTATGTTGGAGCCAACAAACAGATCACTAATAAAATCCAGACCCTGCAATAATGCACTCAGAGCAGCGCTCAGCATCCCCAAGAGAGTACACATCTCTAACATCAGGAGATCTTATAACTGGCTCACGACTGTTGACAAAATCTGGCTCAAAGTAGCCTCCCTAACACACAAATGCCTCAATAATGCAGCCCCACGCTACTTAAGTGACAGAATAAAAAGATACACCCCCAACAGGACCACCAGAACCTCCAATGCTAACCTACTTACAGTTCCCAGATTCAATCGATCCAAAATGGGCGGTAACAGTTTCCAGGTGAAAGCTGCCCAACACTGGAACTCCCTACCACTTACCCTGAGGACACCCCAAACCTACCCCCTCTTTCGACGTAACTACATTCAGTGGTTAAAGAACAATGACCAATAACTGACCCTACCTTTGGAATCTATGCTTCTATGTAAATATGTATATTAATAAACTGTATATCATTGTACCCTTCGCAACTGTATTATCCTATGCACACACTGTAAATAATTTACAGCACTGTAACCAAGCTGAGAATAACCCTACTGCTCCTGCGCTCTCATACCCTCGGGTCTGGTGTGCAATACAAATGAATAAACTAAACTAAACTAAACCTCTCGTTCTGTGCCCCCTCTGCCTTCAAAAAACGCAGAAATGACCCAGAATGTGAGTAAAGGTCTTAAGATAGGCATGACGCCTTTGCCTCTTTTCAAGAACTTTATTTATGCCCCAGTGGTGTGCAATTGAGCCCCAATCTGTAGGGATGCACCAGTAGGAACATCAATAAGGTTCTTCTCATCGGACTCTCCTTGATTAGGAAATGAGAATTCGAGTTGAAAAATGACTGCATGTCGAACGGAGAGCGTTATATTTTTACACGTGTTTACAAAGATAGTACTTATAGAATATTATTTTAGCATTAGGCCATATTCAAGAGTATTGCTGGAACTATTACCATTCCACCCTTTCAAAAATGCTGTAAAACGCGGTCTTTCCTTACACCCCAAACCTGCTCAGACTTTAAAACCTGGACTCGCAAAATACAGACGGAAGTGCTTGCAAGCACTGAGAAACATTTGCTGGTGATTTATAAGCATCTTGGATCTCTTTAAGGCATACAGAACAGACTGCATCGACGCTCATTACTAGTACTTTATAGTTATTGGGCTCTGTTCAGCAGGAACTTCCACCAGTACTCAGGGCCTAAAACATCACTTCTCTCGCCAAGCACTTAAGGCGAGGACATTACTCAAGCGTGAGCGCTCACCACTGCCAAGACTCCAGAGCATCTGTATTCTGTAGACTTTTTTTCTCTCTGAAAGGTACTCGAAGTTAGGAGAAAAGAGAGAAAACATGCATTGGCTAAGCCAATACTGTGGTCTTTTCCACAGGCAGGTATGTCCTCCGATTCATATATTTTTCAAATTACAACTTTCATACATTAAAATGCTATCCAGGGTAACCCAATACAAATAATACCATGTTATTCGCCAATATCTTTTAATACAAAAGAAATAGAAATATGAAATGAAATGCCTTTTAATTAAGGCTGTATGCAGGACTGCAGCATTGCTTCCAACACAAACTGCTGAAAACGGGCTTTGTTAATAAGGTGCTTGACAGTTGCCATCATCCATTGCTTGTCAAATCAATGATTTACCAGGCATAAACTGGCAATTCTAAATCACCTTAATGTAACCAGGGTCTTTATAAGGAGCCACTGAGTAGGTGAACTGATCCCCTTGCCTTTCAGGAGCTGTTTTCAGAATCAGAAATTGCTATATTAAATCACTTCCATGTGACAAAGCTTAAGATAACATAGTATTTGCTACTTGTCTGTTACTGGCCTACAGAACACGTGTTCGTAATTAAAATGCTTCTTTAACGGATTACTCTGTGGTTCTGTTATTTTCTGTTGCCTATCCGTGCGACGCAGACACTCCTGTGTCTTTTTGTTTTCCAATATGTATATTTATATACACAAACTACATTGTTATTAAGGTAATAAACATTTTTCGTGAGCTAATTATGTTGTCTAATTGATATAATCAGTTATATACAATGTAATTAGTGTTGTCACCATTGATGGCATCAGTGATGTGGTTTGCAATGTCATCAGTGTTCTCATACAACATGTAATTAGTGATCTCATCAGTGATGTGATCTGTGATATCATCATTGTGGACATAGGCTGCGCAACAGGGGACGCAAAGTTATGGTGGCTTTAGCTGAATTTCAGGGGTTTCGTTGCGTTAAGTTCTCACGTCCCTGGAACTTATGTTTTTTTTCATGAATTTCAAAGGTTTTGTTACAATGTGTTGCTCACTTTAACATCCATGCAACTCACGCTCTTTCCTTGAATTTCAAGGGTTTTGTTATTCCATAGATTTTTAGAACCCTTCCAGATCACTAGCACGATCTTCGGCCATGCCGTGCCCACGGTCCATTTTAAAACACTACCAGACCACTAGCTATGGCCAGTGGGCAAGGTCAGTCTATATTTTAAAACACTTGCAACCCATTGCTCAAAGACTTTCATCAATCACAAATTGATTTTGTCCTGTTTTGAAAGTGGTATTGTTATGCAGAAAGAGTGCAGGCTTTGAGAACTCATAACGTTTTAGGCAATGAGCAGTGAGATTAATTTATCTACCAAGGAGCACACACTATCGTTAAGCAGTGTGATCCAAGCCCTTTGTTTTATGGCCGGTCTCTTGGTCACTGTTGTGATACATCGCACAACCCCAACTAACCACATTTAAGCAGCACGGAAACTGAAAAAACATGACCGGCTGCAAGAATAACATATGCCCAGGTACCTTCTGCACCCATCGTGAAAATGAAAAGCTTGCACCCATGAATATACGCACAGTAAGTGAACATAGACCTAAAAGTGAAATTGCCTCCCCCTTAGGAAAAAGTGTGCAAGACAAAATAGCAATAACCTGAGAGAGTAAATGTTCCAATAAATATGCTGGCAAAATATAAAAGGTGTTCACCTTTTAGACCCAAAAGTCTGTAGGGAAATATTCCATGGAAAACAAAATCCCAATGCGAAACACATGCTTGTAATCTTGCGGGTAAGCCTCTGAAGTAGGAACATGACAACCTCAGTAAAATCCTGGTATCCAAATATTTAAGCAAGCTTGCCAACCTCAAACACCGAAGGGGTTGTATCCATGCTCTGAAAAAAGGTGTGGTGTCCACCCACAGTGTCGTTTACTTGTGCCCTGAAAAGAAGCCACAATCAGGGACGAAATAACTGCAGCAGTGTCCAGCTTGCCAACCTAAAAAAAAAAAAAACAAGGGGTTGCGTCTGCCCTCTGACAAAAAGTTATGCTGTCCACCCACCAGTGTCCAGGATTGCAAACTCTCTTGCCACATCATGGTCAAATACTCATGACTTACTTGCCCTCTCACAATTACCCCTCCTCACCCCCATGTCTGGATTCCAACAATATTACACTTTATAAAGCTAACTTGAAAAGTACACATACCATACTGTCAATCAAATATGTAAATCCTTATAGAACTATATCAGGCACAAAGTGTAAAATTGTGGCAGCATTCCCCCCCATCAGACTGTGAGGCTACAAATGTTAATTTTAATGTTAAAGGTATTTGTACCGCGCACCGTCAACACTGGTGTGGTCCATAGGCGCACTGACAGATCTGAAAAGGAGTGAGTCAAGAGAGGGGGAGAGGTGGTGGAGAGGTTAGTAGGGTTTAGTGGGAATAGGTAAGTGAGAGTTGTGATGTCCTGTCGGCCGATTCAGTTTGGTTGGCACCGTTCGCTGAGTTTAGGTGCAGTTTTTGATCAGTTCCAGAATTCCCATGTGCTGTTGTGGCGGGTTATGTGTTGTTAGTATGTTGTTGCAATGTGGTGCAATGCATGCTAATTGTTGTGCAGAGTGGTGGTTGTGTGAGTTTCTGTATGTTGAGTATGCGGAAAGCTGAAACTTTGAGGTACGGATATAATGGTTTTGAAGTATTAGTCAATCTCTTACCACTTTCTCTTTGTGTTTCTGTGCTTAACCTCTATGATTATCACGTGTGTTTGGTACTCTGTTTTGACTGCCTAGTTGGCCGGCATGCTGCGTAGTGGGAGCTCTCTTTTGTGTGGCCCCAGTGGTTTGTGTATCTAGCTCATATCCTCTACTTCCCCTGCCCTGCAGCAGGTGTAGTTTTGGTCACAGCACTTGTGCCTTATTATCCATCCTGTTGGTTGTCCCCACCTATCCAATTATCCTTTGGGATTGGTGGCGTATGGGGCTGGGTGGGCAGTGCGTGCCCACCCCCGATTTTATAATGGATGAGTAGGTTAGGTTTTGTGGTTTCCTACCGGGGTATTCACAGGTTTTGTTGTGGACCTTTCTTCCTAGTTGATTCCTCCTAAAGCTGGAGCAAAGAGCCAAGTTTTGAGCAGTTTTCTGAACTCCAAATGACACCTTGTGTTGTGTATTTATTATGGTAGGTTATTCCAGGTCGAGGTTTCTAGGTGAGTGAAAGATGATCCTCCGAGTTTTCTTTTGTAGTAAGGTTTTGTTACTAGGCGAATGTCGTTGCTTTATCTGAGTGATCTAGTTGGGTGGGAGACATGTTATTTTTTTCTTTTGGAACTCTGCTCCCTGGCCGTGGACTGCTCTGTGCATTATGCACATTGTTTTGAACTTTATTCTCTCTTTTATTAGTAGCCAGTGTAGCATTTTCAGCGCTGGGGTAATGAGTTCTCTTCGTGGTAGTCTGAGCAGGAGGCTTGCCGTAGTGTTCTGGGTGCGCTGAAGTTTTTTTAACATTCGTTCTGGCATTTCTAGGTATAGGCTGTTGGCATGGTCTACTCTGGGCATGAGGAGTGCGATGATGGTGAGTGTTTTGTGGGTTAAAGAGAGGAATGGTAGGATCCTTTTTACTGTGTGTAGCAGGAAGAAACATTTCTTGATTATGGTGTTTACTTGTGGTTCAAGTGTTAGTTCGTTGTCCATCAAGATTCCCACATTTTTTTATTATCGTTGATGTAGTCGGTTCTTTACCCAGTTCTGTTGGCCGTGAGATGTAGTGGTTGTTTTCCTCGCTTTTAGCAATGATCATTATTTCAGTTTTGCCGAGGTTGAGTTTGGGGCTGTTTGGGTTCATCCAGGTGTAGAGCTCTTGTAGGCAGTTGTACAGCATTTTTTCTTCCTTTTTTATCTTGTATTTTGTAGATTATCTGAGTGTCATCCGCATAGTTGTAGCATGTGAGGCTCTGTTTTTTGATGAGTTTGATTAGTGGCATCAGGAATATATTGAAGAGCAATGGGGAGAAGGATAATCCTTGTGGTACTCCGCAGTTGGATTCCTTTGTAGTAGGTTTTAAACGTTGGATCGAGATGGTTTCTGTTCTGTTTGTTAGGAAGGATTTAATCCATAGTAGGGCTGTGTCAGTGATTTCTATTTCTTCTAGTCTCCCAATTAGGATTTCATGGTTGACTGTGTCAAATGCTGCGCAGAGGTCCAGAAGGATTAGAGCTGTGCTTATGTCTGAGTCTGCATTAGTCTTTAGATCATCCCAGATTGAGAGCAATGCTGTTTCTGTTCCCCTCATCGGTCTGAAGCCAACTTGTTCTTGGTCCAACAGTTGGTGCTCCTCTATGAATTCTTGTGTTAGTCTGTAGACATATGTCTAGAGTAGGTTAGATGGGTAGGGAATGTTGGATATGGGTCTGTAGTTGGAGAGGTCTTCCACGTTTCCTGCTGTGTCCTTGAGGAGTGGTTTGATGTATGCCTCTTTGAAAGATTGGCGTACTTTCCCTATTGAAAGTGATTGATTGAAAAGGTTTCTGTAGTATTCCATGGGCGTTCCTTGTGTGAGGATTGATTTGTGTATGTATGGATGTATGTATGGAGGGCATGGATCCATGGGGGAGCCTGCTTGGTTGATGGTGCTTACCAGCTTGACAAATATCTCCACTCATAATTGGGGATGCTTTGGAGTTTGTGCTGGTGATCCTTGGATGGCTGGGTGGGTCGCATGATGTAGTGGATTGGTCTGCTTTGTATGATTTGTTGGATGGTGGTGATTTTGTCTTTGAAGTGGTCTGTGAGGTCATTGCATAGCTTCAGTGAAGACATCAGAGCGTTGTTGAAGCCAGGAGGGTTTCTTACTTCGTGTATGATTTTAAACAATTCATTTTGGGTGTTGGTGGCTTTGGTGATTCTGTTGTCATAGTATTTCATAGTAAATGCCAGAATGCAATTCATCAAAAGTGCAAAAAATGGTCTCTGAGTGCAAAACATTCAAGGATTTACCGTAGCATGGTTTAAAACAAAATAATGTGGATGCTGTGTGTAATGAGATATTTAAAACTAAAAAAACACACAGCATTGGGGACAGTGAACTGAGAGGGGATATCTTCCAATAAATATGCTGGCAAAGTATAAAAGGTGCTCACCTTTTAACCCAGAAATCTCTAGTAAAATATTCAATGGAAAACAAAATCCCAGTACGAAACAAGTGTGTGTGGTCTTGTGGGTATGTGTCTGCACTGGGAACATGACAACCTGAGTAAAATCCTTCTATCCAAATACTTGGAAAAGCTTGCCAACCTAAAAAAAAAACAAGGGTTTGCGTCCGCCATCTGAGAAAAAAAGTTACACTGTCCACCCACCAGTGTCCAGGATTGCAAATTCTCTTGCTACATTGTGGGCAAATACTCATGACTTACTTGCCCTCTCATCATTTCCCCTCTTCATCCCCATGCCTGGCTTTCAACAATATTCTGCTTTATAAAGCTAACTTGAAAAGTCACATACCATAGTTTCACTCAGATGTATACAGTCCTATAGAACAATGTTAGGCAAAAAGTGTACAATTGTGTCATTATTCCATCCATCTTGACTGTGAGACTACAAATACCAGAATGCAATATAGCAAAAGGCAAAGCAATGGTCTCTGCATGCAAAACTTTCAAGGACTGACAGTAGCACGGTTTAAAAGAAATATTGTGGATGCCGTGTTTTGAGATATTTAAAACTAAGAAAACACACAGCATTCGGAACTGTTGTCTGTCTCCCATCCATGCAGTAACCAGAACAGATCCTGCTCAGTTTCAAAGCCAGGATGTATCCAGGGGGTCTCAGCAAAAGGCAAAACATTGTCTCTGAGTGCAACACTTTCAAGGACTGACAGTAGCACTGTTTTAAAGAATAAATAAATTTGAATGTCCATTCGGTGGCCCATCCATGCAGTAACCAGAACAAACCCTACTTAGCTTCAAAGCAAGGAAAGGGCTGGTCCGTTTCTCTAACTGGTCTTGTAAGTTTGCTTCATGTATTGGTAACATGTCCTGAGGAGGCTGGCCCCTTCCTCACTTTGAAGCTAAGCAGGGTTTGTTCTGGTTACTGCATGGATGGGAGACCGGGATGGCAATCATTACACTAGCCTGTAATCTTTCACCCCGGACGGCAATATAGCTGTAAAGATATCTTTAAAAATAAGAAAACTGTAACCGCAAGTATTGAACTACACAAAGACTAGACTATCAGTACTCCTTTATTTTTGAGAAGAGGGCACCCCCTTCTCCGTCAAATAATTAAAGAACTACTGCACGGAACAATCCCAAACCACACATGGATCGCAAATTAATGCTTTGTGCCCAAGTAGTTTCAGACCTGGTCCAAATCCGTCCAATGGTTTTTGCTGTGTGCTTTGGCAATAATTTAGCTTGTTTGTCTAAGGGAAAATTAAGGGGAAGTAGGCTGCAACTTTGGAAAAAAAATGTGGTTTTGTCTTCTTAATAACTTTCTTATTTTTTTAACATATTTTTACGAAACTTCATAGTCTGTGGGGGACCACGAGTCTCTAATCACTTTCAAAACATCATTCAAATTCATTACTCAAATCCAAAGTTTTTAACAATAGAATTTTGAGGGGTTTCTATGGGAGCCCGCCTCAAATTCCATTCCCCAATATCATGTTTATACCTTATAGTTTCTTCTACAACATATTGCTAATACCAAACATATAAGACACCATTAAAAACAGTGCAGTACACTTTAAGTTGAATGTTCACTGAGCAATACATTAAAGATAAAAAATATCCTTTGGCGCCAAGGCTGACATAGTTTACTCATTTGTTTGCTTTTAAACAGCTCTTGTACCAGATGGGTTGTTTTGCCATGTGTAGCCCGTGGCCCAAAAAGGGTGGGTCTGATACCTAGTGCTACATACTTTTTCCCTAAGGGAAAACTAGGAATAAAGACGCAGACACAAGAGTTTTGAATAAAGTTCTATATTTTATGTAGTGTGTTTGTCTACTTATTTTGGACTAATGCATCCAGCCGACCATTGGTCTGGATGGAATGTTGAAAGGCGATAAAAAGAAACAGATAGAACTTCCCTGCATAAGAATGAGCTTGGCAGGGGAGTATTCTAGAAGGAAAAAAAAACTGTTGAAAGAAAAGAAGAAACCAGTATAGAAGAAAAGGCGAGAGAGAGGGGGGGGGAGAGAGAGAGACAGAGAGGAAGGAGAAAATGGAAGGAAAGAAAAGACTGCCTAGTGCGGAGCCATGTTTGCTGGGCGACTCGGCGGGTGAATCGTGAGCCCATGCTGCATGCCCAGCGCAGCCTGGGTATCCCTGGGGCTGTAGTGGATGTCACCCCAGTTAGGTGCCAGACTGGACTGGCCCAATCAAATAGATCCCCCATGGGTCATGTGCTTGGGTGGCCAGGAGGAGAGGATCACGCCCCCATCTGGGCTACATTACGCCCAGATGGGGGCGTAATGTAGATCACGCCCCCATTGGCCGGACAGCCCAGATGGAGTAGCAGGCTGCGCTCCTTGCAGAGCTGCCTCGTGCCTGGCAAGGCGGGCCCTGCATAGAAGTCCTGTCAGGCCACACATGCCAGGAGTCCTGAGAAGTGAAGAGTAGGGAAGTCCACTTTCCCGCAGAGGGCAGAGTATTGAAGAGATGTCCCCGGTTGCCCCATAAGGCAACCCGGGTGAATAGTAGAAGGCCAGAGAAGTTCAGGGCTGACCCTTTGTGGCAGCCCAGGTGAAGAAAAGCCCCAGGCTGCTGCAGAAAAGTAGCCCGGGAAGAGGCTAAGCATCCCACCACCTGTGTCCCTCCAACATAATTCAGAGGGGGCGGGGCTGTAGGGACTCTGGCACATCGTGGTTGCGGCACTGAGCCTGTCAGCTGGAGGTAAAATGCTGCCACAGTTGAGGCAGAGAGTGAGCGCCTCGCAGGCCTGAGGGCCGCCAAAAAGGACATTTGGTGCGGCAGGCTACGGCAGTGAGGTGGGCAACCCTAAAGATGCAACAGTGTCGAGGGTCTCGGTGGTGAAAATGAGTGTGCCCCCTCTCAGGCACGGGGTCACCCAGAGACATTTAAAGGTGTGGGCTGTACGTAGTGAGTTTGGGTGTCCCAGTGTGCTGGACGAGGCTGCCCAAAAGAGAGAACAGTGGGACCAGGCCCAAACATAATCAAGGGGCAGGCCCTCACCCATCCATATTAACACATGCATGTACTGTAAGCGTATCATATGTTGTGTATGTCATTGTTTGTCACTGTATATTTATGCTTATAGCTAAAGGTTTGTTTATATTTGCAATACTGTTTAGGGTCTAGAATAGGAATGTTAAGTAGAGCAAAGGTATTTAGGGGAAGCTTTTGCAGGTTATGTGCCTAGTATGTGAAAGGTACATTTGTAGTAATTAGAGGAAAGTAGAAGTGGTAAGTACCCAGGAGTGAGGTAGTGGAAGAAGGGAGCAGCCTGCCTGAGGCCATCTATGGGGTGGAATCACCCTCTGAGGCCCTCCTCTGGCCTCATGCATCAGTGAGTGGTACCAGGTATTTCACAGGGGTCTGTTCCATCAGTCTCATTAATTGGGCCTTCCTATGAACCCTCCAAGGAAGGTTGGGGTGACAGGGCATATCCCTTTTTGATAGAACTCATATCAGGGGACATTAGAGGGGGAAATAGAAGGTAGATCATATAAATGTATTTTTTAAGGGGATTGTATGTGTTTTATGTCTGTGTCCAATTGAAGTTATGCAAGAACACAGGCTGTAGCTTACCTCCTGTTTAACACTGATATGATTTTGCAGGCACAGAGCCCCTCCTCATCCAGTTGGCCTGGGGGGGTGGAGGTGGTGGCCCTGACCCTGGCCTGGGAAAGGGATGTGCACCCACTTGCCCGGGTAAGGGCCGGAAAACAGGGGCTACACATGTTTGAACAAGTTTAGGGTTTGTAACATCATTTGCTAGTACTATCATGTTTGAAGACTTGGCAGGAATTAGGCTGTGGATTCACAGTTCAGCAGTACCAATGGGTATTATGAATCATGGTCCTTCTAATGGGAAGAGCAACTGGGTGAGAGGATAAAGTGGTAGCTCTTAAACAGGTGAATAAAACACTGATTTTCATCGGGGGTGAATACATGAGAGTAGAGGTGAGCTTTCAATAGTTTTCTATACGGGAGATCTGGAGGTTTAGATGTCCAGAGGTATAGGCAACATGGCAAGGGATTAGTCTGGCTGTCATTTCTTGTTAGTTCCAATGTGTGAAGCGTGCAATTACTCAATGCTAGTCAGGGTAAGGTGCTGTAGTCCAATTTAGGGGCTACAGAGGCTTTCCACACGGATGTCAAATAGCAGTTTTAACAGCAGTAGTGAAAGCTTGCAGCACGCACAAAGAACATGTGCAACCTTCATTCATAAACAAAAGCTCCTTTGCAAGCAGAAGAAGTGCAGGCTTCCATCACACAGTCAAAGAACAGCAGTGTAAACAACCTTCAAACATAAAGCAATATTTACGTCACATGCAGCAGAATTGCAGCGTTGCCTCAAGCAGAGAACTGGTAGTGCAGTAACAAATCTGCACACACAAAACAGCATCAGAATTTACAGCAACTGTGCAATCTGCAAGTACACTCCCCCCCGATCCCCCGACCCCCGCCTATCAATTCACACACAGCTTCTCAAAGCGGAGGAACACTAATGAATTGACAACTGAAAAGCAATGTACCCTTAAACATAGAAAAGGTACAACAAAAGTAGCGGCAAGTCCAAGCTCCAGCCAAACACAATGGGCCTCATTACGACCCAGGCGGTAAGTTACCGCCTGGGTCGTACCTTTACCACCATGGCGTAAACTACGTTTACGCCATGGTGGTTGGCGGACTTACCGCCCCATTCCGAGGTTGGCGGGGCGGTAAGTCCCCAATCCCCATTTACCCTTCCCCATTCCTGTTTTTGCCCCATAGGGCATAATGGGAATGGGGACTTACGCCACCGTAAGTTACGGTGGCGTAATTAACAACAAGGTCCCTTAGCGCCATGAATTTTAACCCTGCTAAAAGCAGGTGTTAAATCTGCCATGGCGCTAAGGGACCTCGGAATCAGGCGGTAAGGGTCGGCGCTGTTTACGCCGCCGTAAACCCCTTACCGCCTGGGTCCTAATGAGGCCCAATGTATATCTCAGTCAGCAGCAGAGAATGTTTTCTACTGTTGGGGCCAAACAAGCAAAAGGCTGTGATGAGTGCAAAGCACATGCATTCTATATGAGGAGAGTTACCATGTAATGACAAAATGCATATAGAAAAGCAGCACAAATATGTGTCCCATCTCCAATTTATTTGTTTATTTTATTTATTGAGCATTTGTAAGGTGCTTATCCATCAAGTAAATCGTGTTTCAAAGCAACCAGAGGTCAAAAGGAAGGGAACATGGCAATGAAAGGCACATTTAATAACAATGAAGAGAAAGAAAGAAGCGGTCCTACCAAGCTCTTTGAGCATTCCGAATGGCCAAGTGCAGAGAGAGAGAAGGGAAGAGGGACAGGGGTAAGCGTTAGGAGTTCCATGGAGGAAAGTGCTAGGGAGTACGTTTGCAAGCAGCTGTTAAGTCCTTAGCGGAGATAACTTGGTAACAGTGGTAAACTGCCAATACAATAAATGCAGGCCTGTGAGACAGCACAGACCAGTGGGCGCCCAAAGGTAAGTGCTGGGAGTGGGCGGAGGCTGAAGGTGATTGTTGGGGGAAGGCCAGGATGCAAAAGGACACATAAGGGCCCTGGTCACCCATCTCAGTGACTGAGGAGTTTAGCAAGGGAGTGAGAGGGGGAGGAGGAGGTGAAAAGGAAAATCTTGAGGAGCATCCGGCTCAAAATGGAGGGGAAGGAGGAGGCTGTTCCAGAGGAGGGAGGCAGCCCAGGAAAGAGATTGGCCACCAGCTTGCTGTTTAGAGAAGCACTTGGCATGCAGAGTTGGCACCGGAAGAGCGTAAAGGTCTGGAGGGCGAGTATTTAGTGAGAGCCAGTTGTAGTCCCCAGGAAGCCTTATAGGTGATGCAGAGGGATTTGAATTTGATCATTGAAGCAACTGGGAAACAGTGGAGAGATTTTAGGGCTGAAGAGATGCAGTCCCTGGGCTTGAGGCAAACGATAAGCCTTGCAACCCTATTCTGGATAAACTGGAGGTGACATAGAGAGGAAGATGGTATATTAAGGGACAGGCTGTTGCAGTAGTCACGCCTAGAGAGTACCAGAGCTCTAGAGACATTGAGCTTCTGGGGGAAAGTGAGGAAAAGAAGGATCACTTTGAGCAGGTGGAGTTGAAAGTGGGCCTTCTTGGCAATGTCCTGGATGTGAGAGAGGAAGGAAAGAGAGGGGTCGATGATGACTCCAAGGTTTGGGCTTTAGATGAAGGAGAAGGGGGAGAGCCCATAAAGAGTGGCCAGAGTGAAGGGAAGAAAGAGGGAGCATGAGTGCCAATGGGAAGGATATCAGTCTTGGTGGCATTGAGGCAGAGATCATTGGAGGCCTACCAGGACTGGATGGCAGATAGGCTGCTCGGAAAGATGGAGTAAGTAAGAAGAGGATCAGAGGAAAGTTTGAAGAAGAGTTGTGTGTCATCTGTATAACACTGAAAGTAAGAGGAAAGTGGACATTAGGTGTGCAAGTGGAGCAAGATAGATGTTAACGAGTCAGGGAGAAAGGGTAGAGCCCTGGGGAATGCCACAGGTTGAGATAGAGGTGGGAGAGGTGAAGGATCCCAGGATAACCTGGGAGGGACGGTCAGTGAGGAAGGAGGTTAGTCAGTCCAGTGCCCGCTCTGAGATACCAAGGGTATTGTGGAGCCGTTTTAAGAGGATGAAGTGGTTGACCCTATCAAGTGCAGAGGAGAGATTAAGTAGAATGAGAACAGCTGGAGAGTTAAAGTCAAGAAATGTGAGCAGTTCTTCACGGGTTTTCAGGACAGCAGTTTCCGTGCATCTGGATGCTCGGAATACAGATTGATGCTTGTATAGGCAACCGGCAAGCTCAGTATGCTGGATCATTTGGGGGAAGACCAGAATCTGATGTGATAGGAGAGAAGGAGGAGAGAGAGGCCGAGGGAGGATGAGAGGCCATAGGTGGCAGGGGAATGAGGGGAGGGGATGGGGAAAAAGAAGAGAGAATCATCAGGATGTCCTGGGTTTTTGCACTTAAATGTGTGGTTAATGCCTTTCAGAGGGCCTGCGAGGGAAGAGGAGAAGTGGAGATTGTGGAAGGGTTGGCTAGTTCCTTGCAGATTGTAAAGAGTTCAGCCGTGTTGTTGGATGCACCAGAGATGTGAGCCTGGATGTGGGCCCTTTTCTTGGAATGAATGGAGAGTTGGTATTGCTTTTGGAGAAGGTGACAGGCCAGTTTGTTGGAGGGTGATCCTGAGGTCTGCCACTTCCGTTCCGCAGCTCTGCACTTGCGTTTCAGGGCTGCAATTTCAGAATCATACCAAGTTTTACGCTTGGTGCCATGTTTCAGGTTGATCCTCATGACTGGGGCAAGAATGTTGAGAGTGTTAGTGATGGCAAGATGGAGGTTGCTGAGGGCAGAGTCAGAGATAGAGTCTGCAGTGAGGGGTGAGTGGGGGTGAAGGTGGATGCAAAGCCAACAGCTGACACTTGTTTCATCAGACAGATGTCAATGAATGAGGTTTTCAGAGCAGCAGGAGGTGCGGTCAGACGGCAAAAAGGACAGAGGTGAGAGGAGAGGAGGGAGTAGTCTGACCAGGAGAGTGGGGTGGTGAGTGGGGCAGAGAGCAAACGATCAGCATGGATCAAGGCATCAAGAGTGTATCCAGCCGAGTGAGTTGTATGAGAAGGGATAATGGAGAGGGAGAGTGAGGTACAGAAGTCACAGAAGAGAGTGGATGCCGTGATTGATGAGTCAATGTGGATGTTGCAATCACCCAGTAGAAGGCGTTTAGAGGTAGATTTGAGGAGTGGGGAGGAGAAATCAGCCCATTTTGAGAGGAACAGGGTGATGAAACCAGGTGGCCTGTATATAGTGGCAATGCTCAAGGAGGAAGTAGGAGATGACCAGTTTGCAGACCAGGCTCTCGAAGGAGGAGTATAACTTGGTGGTTATGAGGGAAGAAGGAACCCACTCAGGGAAGATCAGGGCAACCCCACCGCCAGCACGGTGGTGCCAAAAACAAGTGCCCTTTCTTAGCAGCACAGTACAAGAACATGCTAGCAGAAGAGGGTCTGCCCATCCACCTACTCCAAATGTGGGTGAATGGTAAACCCTCAGTAGGAATGCCATAAGCTGAAAGAGCAAAAGGAGGCAAATACCTCCCTATTACATAGCGGTTTTTACAAACCTGAAAAGCTGCCAATGTTCACCTCCACCCAAGAAGGGAGGGTAAAGAGTGCTAAAGTGGGCAGATGTGTGTAGTTTATGTTTATTCCAGGGGCTGCCCACTTTAACGTGTATTGCCCTGGGGTCTCTGAGATGTACGTATGGTTAAAATTGGAAAATTCCTGCACAGTTCCTTTAAAGTTTTTCAACTGTACGGAAGGAAAGCAAAAGCTCTATCCTTCATTATGGAGAACATTGGGACATTGAAAGGGGGAGAGGGTTAGCATCTTTTTCCCATATAGTGCATTAAAGGGACAATACCGATGCTAATGTGAATTACAAATTAATATTCAGTAGTGGAACTAACCTCTACTGTACACTATCCATATCTGCCATTAATATAAGAGCATAAAACCGTTTAAAATGAACTATAGCAAGTGGCATTTCTGTACTAGTCCCAGCAATGCTTCAGAAATGCCACTGTGCCCCCTTTCTACAGGATCAGGATATTGATTGTGGGCTCCAATTTGTTGTTAGTATGATATGATATTATATGTTATTTATAATGCGATTAATATCCAGAGGTATCTAAGCACGGACACGGGGATTGAACCTCTGGTGCTCTGTGTCATCTTGCTTCCAAGGTGAGCACGTTGCCACTGAGCTATCCCCCCAATGCTTTTGGCTTGTTTCACATTCACCCGCCATAGCACGACGTAAGGGAAACCTCTGAAGTAAATGAGTTCATGCATTTGGCCAGGTGCTCAGAACAACCCCCCCTGACTCCTTGGTACACCGTCCAAGGCACACTGAAGAGAACAAAGGTGTATGTTTGGTGAACGGTGAAATGAAAAGGTATCTTACCTAGTCAGGCCCATCTCATCCAAAAATGAATGCCAATGATATATCAGGCCTGATTTACATGGTGTTGTTCAATGGGATTGCACCATTCAAAAACCATTTTGTAAATCAGATCCATGGAGGGCTAGAATGTCTACAAGATCACACACACACAACATCAAATCGAAAAGATATTGGTATTGCATGTTTTAAAACATTTGCTGGTGGATTACCATTTGATGGTAAAGAGAAAGCCTTGTGGGAGGGACACTATGTTTAAGATGAATTCTTCAATTGCAAGGGGCTAGCATTAAGCATCTGATTCTGTGTCACGTGATCAGGATGTCTAGAATGAAATAACTGACAGAAATCAGTTCTAGAGAAATCAGTTCTAGAGAAAATAAAAATGTGGAGTTGATCCCAAAAGAAGCACAACTCTAGCTCGACCGATGGGTGGCCATGGAAACCGGCCAGCAACAGGGCATGTGTGAAGCAATGACAGCTAGATCCCCATACCACCATGCGTATGAGTTGATGTTCTCTGATATTTGCAACAGAAGACAGAGATACATGTCAGGCAAAAGCATCAATGTGATTGGGCCAAGGGCCTCAGGGAAGCTGCTCTGGACAACAAACATTGCAAATCAATTCCACTGTTGTAAATGTAAAATAATCTGTGAGGGTTCGCAGGTCTCACAACATAGAGTTTAATGCCTGTAAGTAATCACATTATGTAAAGATGGTTACGCACTGTGAAGCCAATTACTTCATAACCCTTGATTAATATAATTTGATTACCATTTTAGGAGAGATAATATTCCGCATATGTACACAATACATATTTCAAAGTGAAGGTAGCTTGGCTTGCAATGCGCACTGGCAGAATAGTAGAAGAAAATATGCTGGCCTGTGATTCTGAGAGGGCTGAATGTATGAATAATTCAATCCCAGGGATAGTTCGTGCTGTAAAATCTTTCTCTGCCCCCAGGGATCAAATCCTAAAAATGAATGTGGGAGACTCATCATCACTATCAAGGTAAAATATGCACATTAAATTGGCTTTGCATGACCCCCCAAATTGCACAGGACGAATGTCATTTGCCTTTCATAAAATCAATACACACAAAACCAAGAAAGGATATTTTCTTCTGATAGTGTTTTTGAAAATGTTAAAAGGTGTGCATGTTTTAAACTCCAAGAACCAATGCAAATGTTTTCCCTGGATCTTGCAGTTCCAAAATAGGACTTTTCATTTGTTAATTTTTCATCAGGTTATATAGTGGAGTGGTGAAGTGTCCAGCTGGCAAACCTGACGACTTTGGTTAGATCACTGAGGTCGGCTTTAATTCATAAATTAAAAGAGGACATTCCATTTTTCTCATTTTACCTTGGAGGAAGGGGGGGCTGAGTACACTCTCTGAAAAAAGTAGGTGGACGGTCGCGTGTACTCTCGACTTGAGCTGTGTATGCCCCCCTTCTCTTTTGTACTGGCTGTGTAGCCTATCATATTGCTGCCCAGTAGCTCATTATTTCATCCAAACATACTTAGCGACTTGAACTCGACTAACAGGATCTCTCTTGTAATGATTCTAAATTACATAGCTTTCATTTGATGCATATCGAGACATAGGGCCTCATTACGACCCAGGCGCTGGACCATGTTGTTATTAGCACCATGGTCCATGGCGGTCTCCGGCATGGTGGATGGCGGAATTACCGTCCCCATAACAAGGTTGGCGGGGGCGGTAATTCCCCATTCACCATTTGCCCTTCCCATTCCCATTTTGCCCCATAGGGCATAATGGGGATGGGGATGGGGAAGGCGCTAATTACGGCACCGTAAATTACGGTTGCTGTAATTAGCTGCAAGGTCCCTTAGCGGGTTGGATTTTAACGCCTGCAAAAAGCAGGCGTTAAAGCCTCCAACCCGCTAAGGGACCTTGTAATCAGGCGCTAATGGTTTAACGGCGCCAACGCTCTTTACGGCGCCGTTAAACCATTAGCGCCAGGGTCGTAATGAGGCCCATAATGTACATTCTTAATGTGTCCTCAAGATGAGGATTGAAACCAAACACAGTAATTCTGAATGACTTTTGAATGATGATACAAATGTGGCAACTTATTACATTTCTTATTTCAAAACATTTTTTTTAAAAAGTGGTGTGCAAAATAGTGCATGTTTGTGTTCCGTAAAGGACATCAACAAAGGGTTTGCAATTCTAAAATAAAGAAACGAGCATTACTGTCATGAATGTACTACCATTGGGCAATTGATCATGTTCTTACAGTTTCCACGTGCTTGCAGAGAATAATTAAGAAAGATCGGTGAGCAAAGGGGTAAATCAGAAATGTGTGCATTTTCAGAAAGTTAATATATTTGAGCTACAAAGGAGTCACCCTTACAAGCGTGTAATGGCTAGGGGCGGAAGCTTCACAGGTTCTGCCATCTTGTGCAAACACCCCAAAACAGTTCCAGTTCTTCCATGGACTCCGCAGCTTGATGCATCTACTTTCCAGATTTCCATGTTGTAGTTAGATTTTTCTCAGGGCAAAGTTCTCACAGCGCTTTGAGCTCATATTAGTTTATTCCATTACAGCAACCTTTGAACAAGCATTGGAAATGCCAACCGTTTTGACTTTTGTGTGGTCATGGGAAAGGCATTTGCCAGGCACTGCCATAGTGGTATTAACTGGCCATTAACTGGCGCCTGGTCCCCCTCAATCTCTCAGCACTCCTCGCCTCCCCTGTCTCGACCCACCACCTCTCTCCCGCACTCTCCGCCTTCCCCCGTGGCCTCCCCCTTCCTGAAACCCCTCTCCCTCGATTTCTCATCATCTGCAACTGAAACTCCCAACCGCCCACATCCCTCCCTCAAATCCCCCAACCCAAATCCGATCATCCAATCACATCCAGCCACCCAGCCCCGCCTGAAACCTGCCAAGTTTTCTGCCCGCCCACTATTCCGTTCTAGCATCACCCACCCTACCCCCCTCCACTCTCTCCGCCACCGCCACATCCCGCTCCAGCACCAAGACCTACCTCGCCTGCCGATGTGAACTGTATTCTATTTAACGCCCGTTCCGTAGCAAAAAACAGACATTGCAACTACGACCTCCTCGCCTCTGTCAAACCAGACCTAGTTTTCATCACTGAAACCTGGTTCTCTGATGACTTCGGCCCAAGCGCTAGTGAAGCCTTTCCCCCTGACTACTCCCTCATCCCACTGAACCGTCCATCCAGAGGAGGTGGGGTAGCATTCGTCTTCAAATCTCTCTTTTCCGCGCCTCGATCATCGACAACCAACCCTCCATCCCAGCCTGCGAATCTCTCCTCATTAAACTTTCCCTCTCCCCATCGCTCTCTCACACCTTCCTAATAATCTACAGGCCCCCAGGCTACGATAGACAAATCGCAAACAACCTTTACGACTCAATCGCCACCCTCCAACTAAACCATCCGAACCTCACCCTCCTTGGTGACTTCAACATATGGCTCGACATTCCCACCAACCCTATGACACACTCCCTGGTTGACGGTTTAGATGCAATTAATCTCCAACCCCATATAAACAGCCCGACTCACTACAAAGGACACACTCTAGATGCCATCTTTAGCTCCAACACCCTGATTCATTTAAAGCCCCCCACCCCAATCATCTGGTCCGATCACTTCATTCTCTCGTTCGCCATCCACTCACCCGACCCCCTTCCCGTACTTGCATCCGAACCTCTGAATTTACGCAAATGCTGGAAAAAACTAACGATCACCCCGGACATAGCCAAGGCACTCCTCCAATCTCCACCACCCACCTGCCTTCCCAGCAACCAACTAACCCCTGAGGCCTTTGACTCATGGCTCAACGCATCTCTCCTGCGACTCACGCCCCCTTGCAAACCATCAACCCGCCATGGCCCTTTCCCCAGATGGTTCACTCCTGAGTTGAAGACCTCTAAACGTCTTTACAAACACCTAGAACGCAAATGGCAGAAAGAGAAAACCCACGAGAGAAGGACCACCTTGGCCCGACACCTATATCAATACAAGGCCAAAATCCGGAAAGCAAAAAAAGCCCACTACAACACCCGAATCCTAAACTGCAAAAACCCAAGCAAAGAACTCCACAAAATCATCTCAGAATTCACCAATCCAGCCTGTAATACAACCGTCCCAACCGCCTCACAAGCACTGTGCGACTCATTATCCCACCACTTTCACAACACGGCTATCGAAAGAAGAAAAACTCTAAACACCAAACTGGCTCAACTACAGCCACCGGGGAATCCTCCGCCCATACCGGCCAGCCCTTCAGCCGCAACCTCTACGCAACCAACGTTTGAATCCTTTAGTCCAATATCACCAGAACAGTTTCTCAAACTTCTATCTGCCCGCAAACCCTCTGGTTCACCACTGGACCCCTGCCCAGCCACAACCCTTAAAGAAATGTTTGCTTCCACCTGCGCAGGAGAACACGCAAGATCTATCATAAATTCCTCCCTCTCCTCCGGTATCTTTCCCGACGCATTCAAAATGGTGCACGTCAAACCTTTAATTAAGAAATCTTCGCTCGACCCTCTAGAGCCCAAAAACTACCGCCCAATCTCAAACACTAGGTTCCTTGTCAAACTCATTGACCGAACCGCCTACTCCCAACGAAATGCTTTTGTCGATACCAACAACCTCCTAGACCCCACCCAATCAGGCTTCAGAGCACGTCACGGAACTGAAACCACCCTAACCTCGAACTGGGATGACCTTAAAATGACAGCAGACTCCGCAGGATGCGCGGCACTAATCCTCCTCGACCTATTGGCCGCCTTTTATACGATCAATCACTCGATCCTCCTAGACCGACTCCACTCCCTAAGAATCCGTGGAACCGCCCTTAAATGGATAGCTTCATTCCTCAAAGACAGGCACCAAATATCGACACTCTCCAGCTTTACCTCACAAGCCCGACCAGTCGACACGGGAGTCCCTCAGGGAGCATGTCTATCCGCCCCCCTGTTTAATCTCTACCTGATCACCCTCCCACCAATAATAAAAATTCCTGAACTCGAAACCCGACTCCCGACCTGACCTGGCATCCTTCCTCCTTAACATTGAAGTCTGGATGACCCAAACCACCTCCTGTTAAACCCCTCCAAAACAGAAATCATGATCTACGGCAACCCCGATCTTCTTCCGCACCCACTACCCTGGCCACCCGCCATGGGCAACTCACCGACACCCTCCAACACAGTGAAAAATCTTGGATGCACCCTGGACTCCGACCTAACACTCTCGCGCCAAGTCAACAATTTCTCAAAATCCTGCCACTTCCACCTCAAAAACCTTAGGCGCATACTTCCATACCTCTCATTTCCCAAAAGAGTCGCCGCGGTCCAGTCAATCGTCATATCAAGACTGGACTACAGAAACCCCCTATACCTCGGAATTCATGCCTACCAACTAAACAAACTCCAAAGAGCACAAAACGCGGCAGCCTAACTGAAGACTTAACGGCCTTCCGCAAACTACTGAAAACCTGGCTCTTCCCCTAAAACTAACCAGTTCCAAACTAGCTTCATCACAATAACACCGACCCAGCAATTGATCTGAAGCAAGAAATGTACTACTAAATAAAATCGAATGTAAACCATAAAGACAAACAGTACTAAACGAATAATGTAGATCAAAACAGTGAAGTGGATAATAGGAATAAATCATCAGGAAACTAGGAGATCTGAATCGATGAAATGATCATAATGAATGAGGAGGGAACGTAATGAATGACATAGATGAGATATCTAGAATGGATGAAGCGTATAGAACAGATGAACACACTGAGTGGAAGGGTACGAGAGTGGTAGAATAGACGACTAGTAAGATCAAATGAATACAGAGATCAGAGGAAATAGAAGAACATACTAGAACCAATGAGTACAAACAGTGGATGTGTGTGCAGAATGGACGAGCATGTAGAGTTGATGAGTACGTGTAGAGTTGACGAGAACGCGAAAACAGAAAAGCAAACCGAACACAGGGGGCCGTAGAACAGTCGACTAATCCGAACGGACGAACGTATAGACTGGATGGATGTTTGACCAGACGAATGTGTAAGAGTGAACGAGCATGTAGAGAGGACGAGCAAGGAGGGCGGATGAGCGTGGAGAGCGGATGAGCGTGGAGAGCGGATGAGCATGGAAGTCGGATGATTATGGAGAGCAGATGGGTGTGGAGCGTGGAGAACGGATAAGCGTGGAGAGCGAATGAGTAGGGAGAGCGGATGGGTAGGGAGAGCGGATGAGTGTGGAGAGCGGATGAGTGTGGAGAGCGGATGAGTGTGGAGAGCGGATTAATGTGGAGGGCAGATGAGTGTGGAGAGCGGATGAGTGTGGAGAGCGGATGAGTGTAGAGAGCGGATGAGCGTGGAGAGCAGATGAACATGAAGAGCGGATGAGCATAGAGAGCGGAAGAGCATGGAGAGCAGACGAGCATGGAGAGCAGAGGAGCATGGAGAGCGGTTGAGGGTGGAGAGCGGTTGAGGGTGGAGAGCGACTGAATGTGGAAAAGCGCAGAACGAGTGTGGAGAGCGACTAAGTGTGGAGAGCGCAGAAGCATAGGATGCAGTTGAGGGTGGAGAGCAGATGAGTATGGAGAGCGGATGAGGAGCGGATGAGTGTGGAGAGCGGATGAGTGTGGAGAGCGGATGAATGTGGAGAGCGGATGAGTGGGGAGAGCGGATGAGTGGGGAGATCGGATGAGTGGGGATAGCAGACGAGTGGGGAAAGCGGATGAGTGGGGAGAGCGGATGAGTGTGGAGAGTGGATGAGCGTTCTGGAACGGACGAATATGTGGAGCGGACGTAGGTGTGGCGCGGATGAGCTGATGGAGCGGATGATTCTGTGAAAAGGTGAATGTGTGGTGTGGGTCAGTATGTGGAGCGGATGTTGTGTGGGGAGCGGATGAATGTTTGGTGCGGATGAATATGTGGAGCGGACGAGTGTGTGAAGCGGATGAATGTTTGGCGTGGATGAGTGTGTGGAACAGATGAATGTGTGGAGCGGACAAATACATAGTGCGGATGAGTGTCTGGAATGGATGGACACGCAGAGCAGACGAGTAGTATTGTCAAGCCGACGAGTAGTATGTTGGGCCGATGTGTGGGTGGACCGGGTGAGTGTTGTGGACTGAACGAGTGTCTAGACTGAACGAGTGTCTAGACTGGACGAGTGTGTAGACTGGACGAGTGTGTAGACTGGACGAGTATGTCGACTGGACGAGGGTGCGGACTGGACGAATGTGTGGATCGGACGAATGTGTGGAGTGGACGAATGTATGGAGCGGACGAATGTGTGGAGTGGACGAATGTGTGAAACTGACGAGTGTATGTGGAACGGACTAGTATGTGCAACGAACGAGTGTATGTGGAGCGAATGAGTGTATATGGAGCGTAAGAATGTATGTGGTGCTAATGAGTCTGTGGAGCGGACGAGTGTACGGAGCTGATGAGTGTGAGGAGCAGACAAATGCATGGAGCAGATGGATTTGTAGAGCGGATGAGTATGCTGAACGGAGCAGTATGCTGAATGGATGAGTACGTGGAGCTGATGAATAGTATGTTGAGTGTATCAGTGTGTAGTCAGGATGAGTGTGTAGACCAGATGAGTGTGTAGATCAAATGAGCGTACCAAACGGATGCCGACGGGAGGCGTAGGCAGACAAGAGTACATGCGCTAGCTAGACTGGAGTGCATGCGCAAGAAGATCAGGAGTGCACATGTATGGAACACATGAGAGCATGCGCGAGGCACACTGGAGAATGAAGGATAGTCTTGAGCACGCAAGGTGAACCAGAGTACATGAATATGTCGAGCAGACATGAATATGTAGGATAATCTTGAACGCCTGAAATGAACAAAAATGCATAGAACTGACCTGCCCGCACAGAATTGCGTGACATACATAATATGCTTTGGAATGCAGGGAACATTTGAAAGAGCATACATCATAACACACCCCATACTTACTCTCTCCCTTACACCACCACTCAACTAGAACACAAAGATACTATGACACCATTCGGTATATCTGTTCTCATATCTACATCTCCCGCTCACTCCACAGCACTCTAAGTAAACATTGCTGGTTTCACACCCCCCAGCCAGGCGTTCTCCTCAGGCCTAACGCAGCCACACCCGATAAAGCCGACCAGAGCGAACACATACTCCTGATCTCCCAACCACCACACCTACCGCTAAGAAGCAGCTACCACTTGAATTCCGCACCAGCTGCACACATACCTGGTGCGCACACGCACTTTTGGACTCATCTTCTCTCTCTACTGACCCGAATTTCAGTTCCCAAGGGCGTTCAACCTACCAGCGCCTTCAGACCATACCAATGGTATATAAGGCGCTATATAAATGCAAAATAACATAACATAACATAACATTGATGGTAGCAGCTGCAAAATGGTGTGAGTACCCAGGCGTATGATAGCAGTGCCTGGCAAATTCCTAATACTTATACACAACCAAAACTGTTGGCTTTTCCAATGCTTCTTTTTAAAAGCACTTCAGTGAAGGAAAGTCATGGTGCTTATAAATCGAGTGGCTCAGGGCAGACCTAGTTAAGACATTTTTATTACACCAGAAGTGAATTTACAGATCTAATTAAGTAATTAACTGTCAGAAGACTGCTTTGAAAAAAGCACTGGCATGCACTTCAAGCACAAGGTTGGGTGGTAAGACTTGATCAAGCTAGCTCAAAAGAAGTCAATTGGTGGGTAGCCCATCAACACCCACAAGCTTTGTGTCCCTCCTCAAATGCCATTTCTCCCTATCTGTACTCTAGTGCATAGCATGACTTATGTGTGGAGCTTTAGCAAACATTTTACCTCATTGTGTGCGTTTTAATGTGCAGGTACCCCTTTTCTTCAATGTCCACATTGTTTTCATTAGCAAGCTCCTTAGCATCACAATAAAAGGAGTTCAGCTGGCCAAGTTGTTGATCAAACACACATGCGCATATATGGCAGAGCATTTGTATAAATGAGTATGCAGATCAACCAAAAAGAATGTGAGACACTCTGTTTTGACAAAATGATTCAAACTCAGAAAAGAAAAATGAAGAAGGAACTTTGTGCTTTGAATAAATAGCCTACACATTCCAATGCTACTCTCAAACATCAGATAAAAAAAATATATAATAACTGGCTACGGCAGCACAGAAATTGCTCAAAACTATGCTCAACTGATCTTAAAAAGCTTAGAGGACCATATTATAGGTCAATTCTGGGGAATCATTAACAATCACCTAAACCCACAGATGAATTCTCAGATAAACCCTATTCCAGAGAATGATTGGATGGATTTGTATTCTACTACATATGCTGAGAAATCTGTAACACCTTACCCCAAGGAGATTCTTAACAAAGCTAAATGGAATTTACCTTTTGATGATGAAGATAACCTTGCTATAATTGCCAAACGCAAGAGTTCCAGAGCTCCTGGTCCAGACGGACTGTCAAACGTTACTCTTAAAGGCAATGTGGATCCACTGGACGCAGATTCTTGCTATTTTCATAGAATTATAAATACTAAGGCAATTCCATTGTCATGGAAATCTTCTATCATTGTTCCAATCTATAAGAAGGGGGACAGATTTAATCCAGCAAACTACAGACCAATTTGCCTACTGGGCGTGCCTGGGAAGATCTTTTGCTCTTTGAATTCCAACTAAGGTGCTGAGCAATTACTGCAGGAATCTGGTACCCCTTCCAAACAGGTTTTAGTAAAAGTATTGGCACGGTGCTAAATGGATTCCTAGTGAACCTGTTGAAGTCGGAAGCTCTTGAGAAGGGTGCATGTTTGTATGCATGGTTTATCGATTTCTCCATGGCTGGTGCCAGCGTAAGCCGCTCACTTCTCTGGTAAAAACCTCTTTGTTGGGGATGTCCTGCATATCTGGTTGTGTTTATTAGTGAATTGCACCAGGGGGCTACTGTCAAAGTTAGGTTACTTTTGGATGGTCTTCTAGCGTTACCAATTGAAACAAAATGTGGCTTGAGGCAGGGATGCGTTCTTGCTCCCATCCTCTTTAATCTGTTTTTTCCAGGCATTGGTACAACCCTTAAAAATGCCCATACCATCATGGACTCTCTAATAGTTAATTGACGGCTATACGCAAACGACCTTGTCTTATTCAATCAGACGCAGATCGCTCTGCAACACCAGATTTCGGCTCTACAGTAGTATGCACTGGAAATTGAATTAATGGTTAATACAAATAAAACCAAAGTTATGATTATGAGACCATGCAAGAATAAACAAACTCCACTATTTCGATGGTCATTGGCTAATGTGAATTTAGAAATAGTTTCTGAGTTTGTGTAGTTAGGCTTTTTGATATCTGATAATAATAATGTGCAGATGCAGACCTATTTCATAAATAAAAAACTCAAAGTGTTGGTTGCCCAAGCAAAAATGGTTGATAGACGTGATGGTAGATTTTCTTGCCTCCCTATGGTAACATTTTATAAATCTAAAGTTATTCCAGTGCTCACATATGGATCAGAGGCTATTCTAAGTTGGGACAGGGTGTCTTAGCGTACCTTTGCAGGTTTATTCTGGAAACAGGTGTTATTCTTACCTTTGGGGGCGCTCACTGCCTTGATACGTTTTTAGCTTGGTCTGCCATCAATTAAGGACATGGTTACATGGAAAGTTTTGCCACTACTGAGGAAAATCACTATTGCTGGTGAGACTTCATTATTTCATTGTGTCCTCCAAGTAGTTAATGGTAGATACTTGCTGAATCTTAATAACTTGGTGGAAGCTTGTTTACTAACACTGACTTCACTTGAGTCGTCCCTTGATCTCTTAACTATTAATCCTTTAGAGGTTAAAAATGAATTGGCCGAAAATACCGAAAATAAATTGCCGACCCCACCAAAAGATATAAAATACATACCACGAAAAGTTCGAACTACCAAAGGTTTGAACTTTTTGTGTTATGTGTTTAGGTCTTTGGTGGGGTCGGTAGCGAGGGCTGCAGGGGTGTCCCCCACAACACCCCGCTCATCATACTATACAGTATAGTGAGCAAGGGTTATGGGGGACAACCCCGCAGCTGTCTGAAAAAAATAAATAAATATAAAAGCCGGATGCTGCGGGAGTGTTCCCCACAACCCCAGCTGACTATACTGTATAGTATGGTGAGCGGGGGTTTTATTTATTTATTTATTTTATTTATTTAATTATTAATATCGCGCCAGTAGCTCGCGAGCCTCGGGGCACCGAAACAAGAACACGAAAAGACAGAACAAACAGGTAGTGGGATGGATAGGACGGGATAAACACAAGAAATTACTCCAACATGGGAGTTAGAAGGGTGGCATATTATTTGAATATGTGGGTTTTTACCATTTTGCGAAAGCGTGTGTAGTTGGGTTCCAGTCTTAGGTGGTCCGGGAGGTTGCTCCAGAGACTGGCAGCTAGGGTCGGAAAGGCTTTGCCTAGGCCGCTTTTAAGTTTGTGTGGGGCTATGGCAATTTTGCCGAGTTGCGACGATCTCAGTGTTCTATTTGGGACGTATGGTTTGATCCTCATTTTTAGGTACGTTGGTGTCTTTCCGTGAATGCATCTATGCACAATGGTTAAGGTCTGAAAGTGCACCCTATCTTCAATTTTCAGCCAGTGAAGCTCCCTTCTGGAGTTGCTGATATGCTCTGTTTTGGATTTGAGCCTGATAATTCTTACAGCTTTGTTCTGTACAACTTGGTAGCTTTGTAGGCACTGCTTGGAGGCACCCAGGACTAAGGGGTTCCCATAGTCGAGGCGCGACAGGATGGTGGCTCTTGCTATGGTTGCGCAGTTGTCCTCTGATATAAATGGTCTGATGGCTTTTATCAGTCGTAGATGGTAGGCACAGTTTTTTTTTAATGTATTGTGCTTGGGCATCGGCCCCCAAGGATGCTTCCAGCAGCATACCGAGGGTTTTAACCTTGCTCAAGACCGATATGGGTGTATCTTTGATCTGAAAGGATGTGTAGGAAGGGGATAACTTAGCACGGGCGGAGGTTGAACCGAAAATCATGAGCTCCGTTTCTTTCCCGTTTAGGCACATCCAATTGGAGTCCATCCATTGCTCCACGTGGTTAAATATCGTGGTAAGTTGCTCGCTGTATTTCTGATAATTGCCGCTTAGTTCAAATATAAGCTGCGTATCATCAGCGTAGTTAGTGAAGTAGGTGTTGATATGGTCGAGAACGAGGCATAGGTACCTCAATTAGAGATTAAACAGCAGTGGTGACATGCTGGGCCCTTGGGGAACTCTACAAAGGATTTATTTTTCCAAGGAGAACTTGTCACCCCAGTGCACCCTGGATATTCTGTTTTTAAAAAATGACATTATCCAGCTGATGGCTTCGTCAGAGCAGTTGGCAGACTTTTTTAGAGCATTCTGGAGTAAGTTGTGGTCAAGGAGGTCGAATGCGGCGCTGAGGTCGAGTAGGATGAGAAGGCCTGTCTTACCCTTGTCAATAATACCGAGCATTTTTGTCTGAAGATCTAACATAGCTGTCTCGGTACTGTGGGCAGGGCGGAAACCGTACTGTTGTGGGTGGAGGGAGTTTGATTCCTCCACATGTGTCTGAAGTTGCATGGTGGCGACCTTATCCATGATTTTGAGGATGAAATTGCAGTTAGTTATGGGTCTAAGGTTATTCGGGTCCCGTTGGTCTAGATTGTTTTTTTTTACCATGGCATTGGGAACTTTCTGATCTCTGAAAGAGGCATTTATGATCTTTGTCAAGGTGGTTTTCCTGTGGATTTTGTATTCGTGCATTTACCAGGCAAACATTTCCGTCGTGGGTAAATCATCCACGGGAAAATCACGTAGACCCATTAAAAAGTGGCTTTGGAATGCTGACTGGATACAAACTATTGAGGAATGCAAGTTACATACTTTCATAATTATATTGTATTAGATGGGAAGCCTCTGGACAAACCTTCTTATTATCTGATAAAATGTCCAGATGCTTGTTTGAGATTATTTTCTTTTAAATAAGACTAAGGCCCTAATTACTAGCTTGCTGGTAACCCAAAGGTGCTATTGGCATGTTACTGGCAGATTCGCCTTACCGTTACCGGGGTCTAGGCCAATTTTACCAAAAATAAATGGTCACAATGACCAAAAGTTCTAAAAATGCTACCACCAAAGGTTCGAACACCAAAAGTTCGAACCGTTGGTGGTAGCATTGTAAAAAAAAACGGGGGCTGCAGGGGTGTCCCCCGCAGGCCCCCGCTCACTATACTTTATGGTATAGTGAGTGGGCGGTGCGGGGGATATGCCCGCAGCCTTCCATTACAAAAAAAAAATAAAGGATCCTGCAGCGCCGGTTCCCGATCACGGAAGTGAAAGGGAACTGGTGCTGCAGGAACCCAGCGTGAAGATGAAGGTAAGTGGGGTTTGTTTATGTTGGGGGTGTGGGCGGGGGTGTGCTGAGGGTGTGGGTGGGGTGTGTTATGGGTGTGTTGTGTGTGTGGGTGTGAGTTTGTATGTGTGTTCGCATGAGAAAGGTGCAAACATTTGGTAGTTCACACCTTTCTCATGCAAACGTTTCACCCACGGTACTTTCAGCCGCAGGCAAATCACTGCATATCCGTTACCTGCACACAATATTCCAGTTTTACTAGGATATTATGGTTGCTGGCAACAATGATAAGTTCTCATTCCATGGAGTCGCATAGGGCTCCATGGAATGGGTTTGCCCTTATCACCGGCACCTGTAGTAACTGTACCAGTGATAGCGGTAATTCTTTGCTGGTAGGGGCCGGAACTCCCAGCAGATCAGGCCTTCTGGTAGTTCACTGCCCCTACCGGAAAACTTGTAGGGAGCCAGTCCAGAAAAAATGGCAGAGCTGGTATTACCAACATTTATTCCAGCATTTTTTCCCAGACCGGTTCTCCCGTAATGAGCTCCTAAACTTCCTTTTAAGCTCTAATGAGATTTTGGATGTCAGAAATAAAATCACACATGACGGGAGAACTTGTTGGTTTTGCAAGTCTAATGAAATTGAAAGCTTGAGTCATTTAGCCCTTGAATGTGTTAGTCTCAAGGAATCTATAACTGAATTTCTCGATTGTCTTGTGGAGGATTTCAGAATTTGCTGTGCAGAAGTCTTGTGGCATATGCTGCTTGAAGGAAAACTAATTTGATAAGATTTTTTTAAAAATTACATTTAAATTAGATTGCAGGGTCTGTAGCTGATCCTTAATGGTTAATTTGTGGTTGTTTTCAGGGATAATGCACATTTAAAATGTAGATTTTTTCCAATTACCTGATTTTACTTGTTATATTGTATAATGGTAGGTTCATGTTTTTATATACAGGATATGCAGCATGTAATATGTATAATTTATGAAGAATTGAATTGTAATTTGTGAAAAGTTCAGCTGATCAACTATGACACAATAAAAGAAATTACAGAAATTGTTTTCATTGGTTTTGCACTGAGTTTCTTCCAGCAATGTAGATGTCCCTGTAACATGGTATTGCTCTTCAGCAACGTAACTCAACTTCCCTTTAGTGGGGTGAATCACTGAAGAAAGAGAATGGTTGGTGGTGAAAGAATGAAGATGCTCTTGCCGGAATGGTGTGGCTTGTGCTCCTCTCCTCTGCTTCCTGCACCTCCTGCTGTGGTTCTCAAGCTGGGGTCAGCGGCATCAGTGGAAGCCTCCCATGAGGAGGAGATGCTCTGCATGTGGCATGGAAATGTGTGTTAGCTGCAGAGCACAGTGGCCTACAATCTGTCTTCTGGCTCCAGAGAGACCTTTGCTCCTTGGGTTAGCTTGCTGATAGATGCTGCTGTGGAGGAGTTGCCTTAATGCTTCTGGGATTTATTTTTTTCTGCCACCCCGTATGTCAGTTCCTCATTGCATGATATGATATGATGAGTCATTTATAACACGCCTGTACACAAGTGTTTCTAGGTGCAACAAGCCAAGGGTGGGAAGACAGAGGAAGGACAAAACAAACAATCTTACTAGGTATTGTGTCATTCAGATTGTGCAAGTGCGATACGCAAAAATGCAGGGAGGACGGAGAGGAGAAGTGCCAGGGGGAGGGAAGGGGGAAGTGTGATCAGGGTAGCAGTGCTCTGAGTAAGTGCAGCCAGGACAGCGCAGCTCTTGGTAGGTGCAAGGAGGCAGGGGAGTGCAGGGTTACAGATACAGCCCCTAGGTGAGTGGTAGGACTTGAGGCAGTGCAGGGGCTACTGGTCAGGTGAGACTTTTACCCATAAAACTCTGAGAGTAGCCAGGCAACCAGTCAGCGAAGCATACAGCTTGGTCAGCAGGGGAGAGAGAGACAAAGCTGAAGTGAAAAGGAAAGTCTTGAGCTGCTGCCGGAAATTCAGGTGGTCAGGCTCAAGTTTGATAGGGGCGGGGAGGCCATTCCAGAGAGAGGCACCTAAAGAGGAGAGAGATCTACCCCCACTCTCTGCCTGGAGAAGCATCTGACCCTCAGAGAGTTGGAGGAGGCTGAGCAAAGGACTCGCGAAGGAAGGTATTTAGACAGAGAGAGTTGGATGTAGTGTGGGAAGCCTTGTAGATGATGACGAGGACCTTGCATGTGTTCCTTGCAGCCACTAGGAGCCAGTGGAGAGATTTCAGGGCTGAAGAGATACAGTCCCTGGGCTAGAGGCCAACGGCAAGTCTTGCACTCCTGTTCTGGATTAGTTGCATAGGGCGGAGAGTAGAGGAAGGCAGATTAAGAAAGAGGCTGTTGCAGTGGTCCGGCCTTAAGAGAACACAGGCTCTGGTGACAGAGACCTTCTGAGGAAAAGTGAGGAAAGGACGAATACCTTTGAGGAGGTGCAGCTGGTACTGGGCCTTCTTGGCAAGGTCTGCGATGTGAGGAGAGAAGGAGAGAGTTGAGTCGAAGGTGACACTGAGGTTTTTAGCCTACTAGGAAGTCAGAGGAAGAGGGTCCAAGAAGGGCAGCCAGAGTAAGAGAGGGAAAATGGAGCAGGGGTCCCAATGAGGAGGTTCTTATTCTTACTGGCATTAAGGCAGAGATCTTTGGAGGCACACCAATCCTGAATCACAGATAAACAGTTAGGAATGAGCAAGAGAGGAGAGGAGGCTGAGGGAAGCCTGAAGGAGAGCTGAGTGTCATCAGCATAACACTGTAAGTTAGAGGAGAAGGTAAAGATGAGGTGGGCCAAAAGTGCCAAGTAGACATTGAAGAGCCAGAGTGAGAGTTTAGAGGCCTGGGGAACACCACATGTGGAGAGAGATGTGGTGGCGACAAAGGACCCAAGTTGGACCTGGGAGGGATGGTCCAGGAGGGAGGAGGTCAACCAAGCCAGGGCCTGATCCGTGATCCCGAGTTTCTCATGGAGACAATTGATCAGAATGGCATGATTGACCATGTCATGTCCGTGTTGACAGCATGAGGTTGTGTTGAGCCATGCAGAGCAGCCCCCAGGTCATGAACCATGGGGTAATAGAAAGAGGCTAGGGAGATAGGGTAGTGGAGGTGGGGGTAGAGGTGGAAAGTGTGTAGAAAGCAGGGCTGGATGAAGGACCCCTCCCCCCCACCACCCATCCGTACCCTGGTATTTCTGATGGGGCATCCATTGTTCTTGTAGACATGAAGGTGACATAGCCTGCTTCTCTGCTCAATTTAGCCGGCCTGCACCTGCACTTATATGCACATGCTTTTATAAGTGCCCTTGCTAAACCTGGCCACATGTCCCCCTGGTGTTGGTGAATACGTTTGTGAAGTAAGAACGGCCTGCTGTTTAAGTTCTGAGCAATCCTTTGCGGGTTCTATTTAATCATGTCTTTTGTAGTGCTTACATATATCTGAATTCAATTAATAAAATGTTCGTAGTAGACCATTTATTAAATTACTTTAAAGTGCAATGAGTGTCCAAAGAGTCAAGGTTTCAAGTTCGTAAGTCCCAGAACCAGAACACAGACCCGGAGGAAAACAGAGCCATGAGGCTGAGGCACTAGGGCTCAGCCTCAGGAAATGACCTTGAGTAAAGTGTTTCAGGCTCTGCGCTACATATGTGTGAAAGGCAGTTCATCTGAGCATTGGTTTCCTCCTATTGAAGGCTGGGGAGACCTAAATCCACTCTGCAGTGCTCGAGAAGCAGAGACCACACATGGGAAGTTGATGGATCGGTGCCCTGATCAGCTGGATTCCACGCTAAACAACCCCGCTTGCGGTGGCCTTGCGCCTGGGGACAGGCACTGACCACATGTGCCTCAGATCTTAACAGCCACAACAGACAACTTGTAAATCCCTGGGAAACGGTAACCTGGAAAATCCCTGCTCATGCCATTAAGACCCCTTTCATCACCCCCATCGATTTTTTAATTCAGATTTCATTCCATACATATTCTATATTACATGTGATGGCAGCTGTTGTGATGTGTGCCAACCGCTGTCTGCTCGCCTTTGTCTAAACTGACGTGATTTCCCTCAAAAATGTTATCATCCTTCACTGACTCACTGCTTTTAATTTTTGTTTTAATGCATTGCCCTTCCTGGATTTATTGTCGCTCACCTCTGGACCATTGCCACCCCTTTGCAACCCTTGGGTGCCATCTCTGGATTTGTTGCGCCTTACCTTCCTAAGCCTGTTGGCAGCACCTTCATTCTGAATAGTTTTTCCCATTCTGAATGTTTCCGGCCATTTTGACTTCTGCCAATTGTGAAGTGTTTTCCCATTTAACATAGGTGCCCCATACCGGATTCGAGCCATTCTGAACTGTTTTGTCTTTTGTTAAATGATTTGCTCATCCAGCATTGCTTTTCCCACATTGGACTGTTTTATCCTTCCAGAAAGGATTGTTTCTTTTCATAATGCTTTTCCTTAATGTTCCTACCTAGTGGGTAGTAGTTTCCATACTCTGCAATGCGTTGGGCATCGTGAGTTGTCCTTTTAAATCCTAAATTATTCCACCCATTTTCACAAAGGGGTAGGAAATAAACAATGTACAAACAACGACATTTACCAAACATATGAAAAGGAAGGATTCTGGTTTGGGGTTAGAAAATCAAGTAACAAACAATGTGGCCAGCCAGACCTCTTTTGGAAGTATTCCTTATACGCCCTCAGCTCTCAGGAGCAGTGAGGATGGATGGGGAATGCCAACACGATTCGATGTATTATGTTAGGGCCTGACACCCTGAGACCAATGCATAACTAAAGTCTCTCGGGGCTTCGCTGAAATTATAAACAATCTTCAGCACAGTAAGAGACTCTCGCAGCTCACAGTCAAGTGAACCATTTAACTGCTTTCCTGCAATGAATGCAGGCGTGGCTGCCTAACACCGAGGATTGCAGTTCACTGCCATTCCCCTTCACGTTGGACCAACATTTGTCTTCTTCTGGCAGGGAGTGACCATCAGGCTCTATTGCATTTGACCAACAACCAATACCTCCAGGGAGCAGTTGGTTACTAATGCATCTTTGGCCAGGCTCTCCTTCTATCCCATCAGCTCTAGAGGTTCAACAATTATGTTAGGTGGGACTTTCTCTCCCCACTGCGCCCTTCTGGGTAGCTTCTGTCAGTCTCCTGCCTGGGACTTAACCAGGTGTAGTTTGACCAGTTTCCTTACTACCCCCATCAGTGTCTGGGCTGTTAAAGAAGTTGATTGAGAATTAACAAGGTTGGCTCACCCCGAGTGCATCTCTTGCGGCTTTATTATCATCCCAGATCTGTTGAGGAATAGGTTGTCAAGTTGCAGTTGCCAAGAGAAACAGGACATAGAAGGACACAAGATATAAATGGAAGGGCACGAGCTGGTAGATCTCTAACAGTTTTTCAACCCACAGAAGACAGAGCATACATTCTATTCTAGGCTTCATCATATGTGTTCAAATATAGATATGTTCCTGATGGATAAACAATGTTTAGTTGGGGATGAATGTAATGGTTTGGGTATTCTGCTGTGCAAACTTTCTCCTTGGTGTGTTAGATTGGGTGGCCTCAACTTTGATGGAAGATGAACCCTAAGTTGTTAAGACAAGAGCAATTTATGGAAAAAATAATCTAATTTATGAAGGAATTAATTTAATTTGGTGAGGGGACTGTTGGGTAGTGCATTCTGTGTGATTCTTTAAAGGCACTCAGAAGGGGGCCCTTCTATATTACTGTACTAGGTACCACAGGAAGGCAAGCAATGTTAACCCGAGGATTCACTATATGTAAAAACTTCCTAGCAAGTGTGCGGTGAGTGTGTTGATCATCTTGGAACCCTTGAGGAGCTGCTGTGACTTGTTACCAGGAGTGTGTTTTCACCTTCTACTGTTAGAGGAGGAGGAGTCCGTCTAACAAAACACTGCCTACACACGCGAAGTGTCATGGAGTGCGGTGAGTGTGTTGATCGTGTTGCTTGGGGTGCGCCGGCGTACGCTGCATGAGTCCCCCTAAGCCCCCTAGACGCATGCTGGTTCAATACCAGCAGCCTTCTGAGAGCGAAATTACGCACTCAATGCGCTCCATGGACGCGATGGGCCCCAGCACCTAGGGCCTCGGCGCAAATGATGAGGTCTTTCATATTCAACATATGGGAGTGGATGGAGGAGCCCACCCGCTCAAACGGCGGCAACGTCGATTCCTGGCCGCAGGTGGCAGAGACCTGTCTGAGCCTTGTGTGGCTCCTTTGGTAAGTGCCCGTACCTCACGGAAACAAACTTGTCTGTCTACCATTTCCATAAACTCTGACATCTTTTTCGATCGTCTTTCCCCAACATTCTCCCGGTTAACCACTCCTATAGTAATGGAAGTGTTACACAGAGGGGCGGTCGGGGAGACTGATAATGGGATGTTGATCGGTAAACAAGCCCTTGAGTGTCCGAGCGTTAATAAAGTTACAGACGCTAGGAACTTAGAAGTGCCCGAAACGGACTTGCATGATGAACATATGCGCCCCGAAAATGTAGAGATGCGATCGATCGTCTTGACAAATTTCACAGTCTCAGACGATCTAGGAGATGATATATCGACCGTCAAGACCCTGCAATCTCTAGCTGCACAAACCTCACTAGCTTTGACACACACAAATGACCACCTAGAGACCCCAGTAGTTCATAGAAACAAGCTACCATGTGGAAAACTCACCCCAGGCCGTAGCAACCGGAATATAACCAGTCAAGGAACTGAAGCGAGCCATGAGTCAACTGACAATCCTCCACTTGAAGATGACGACAGCTCTTGTGTACCAAGGGGAAAACTAGCGACAGGCCCTGAAACAAACGCTAAAATAAGGGCTGACTGGGCAAGCCTGAACAGCTTACCTGTTAAGCCAACTAGCAGTGTGGTAAGCACAGGTAGGCGCAGCTCAATTGTGGCTGTAGATAAGGTCCTAATAGACCTAAGGGAACTGAATGCAAGATTTGGATATCAGCAAACCCCGGTTCACCTGGTCGAAACACCAGTGGATGAAGATCGACAAGAGCAGCCCCCATGGGCCTTCGGGTCTAAGCAAAAGAACTGGTCTCACCCACAGACCTCTGAAATATCGCATGATGATGCAAAAATGATTGTGTAATCTTGCACATAGCATCGAAAATCATTTGTGATTAATTATTGAATAGCGCTATGATCTTGAACTCCCTAGGGTTCGACATTAACGAAATTTGCGAAATCAAGTGGCAAGATAAGACCAAGAGTTGTGTTTTAACATCTGAACCTGAAGCAGTAACTCACATCGACACCCCCAATCAAGTGAGAGGAACCAGGGCTACCCGCAACTCAAGTACACGCAATGATCAGATCACTAGTAAAGGGCGGGTTCCTGAAACCGAACAGATTAAAATAACGATTGCCAAGGCTGACAGTGCAGTTCAGACGGAGATGACCAAGATTGGACTTGGGTTGCTCAAACCATCAACAGTCACAAAGAGAGCTAATGCCTAAAGCCCCGTGAACCAGGAATGAGTTGCATTGCCTCCTGCAACACAAGAGGTCATCTGATTTAGCGGACGTAGACATTTTATGTCTACAAGAGACATGGCTTATGAACACGCCAATAGCGGACGGCTTCGAAACCGCCTACAATCAAGCTATCAAAGGAACTAAAGGACGTCCAATATCCGGTTTTCTGACTCTTGTAAAAATTGGAAGTGGCTTACGTATTTTAGCAGCAAAAAACATATCGCCATACATACAAGTGTTAAAATCAAACTCTCGATACAGCCACCCAAAGTGGAGAACGTGTTAATGCTGATCAACATCTATTGGCATCATGCTGCAACACAACTTGGTAACTTTATGGAGCCAATCTCAGAAACAATATGTGATATCAAAGAAAATGAGAAGGAGGCTAATATTCTGATCTGTGGTGATCTCAATATAAACTGTCTTGAAAATGGGAAGAGCAGTAGCAACCCAGCAGCCATAACATGACTGAATGAAATGAAAGTGTGGAATCTAAAGATACTGAACGGCGATACTCCTGGTGACACCCCAGTGCATTTCACCTGGCAAAGAAACCAACAACAATCCATCATTGATTACATGTTCGTAACTGGAATAATGAAACAGGAGGTTGCATGCTTAAAAATCATTGAAATGAAAGCAAGTGACCATTGCATGCTAAAAATGTATCTGAACACACACCTACCAACACAGAAAGTAGTCATTGCATGTAATGATCTTGTTGTTGTACCAGGTCGCAACCGGTTACGGCTAAATCAAAACAAGATAAAAATCTCTGTTAACATCGATGGAAGAAAGACTGGTCAATGAAAAAATCGATTACACAACACTCTTAGAAACATATTGAGAGAAGCAAACTGCAAGGTCGAGATCTGATTTCATAAAAGCACACGCATGGGACTTCGAGATTACTGCTAAGAAGAAAGAAATGAACAAAGCCATAAGAAAATTGAAAAAAAAACCACCAATGTAACTGCGAAAAAGAGAATAAATTACTAAAACAAACATACAAAAACTGTCTGATCAGTCACAAACATGTAATGTTGCAACGAGATGCGGAAGCAATGATGATAACACTTGCAAAAAGAAATACTAATGCCTTCTGGGCCTACGTAAACAACGTATCGACACCGCAAGAGGCTGTGATAAAAAACATGGTTTCGGAGAAATCTTGGGTGGAACATTACTCAGATACATTCTATAACAAAAACACAAAGCCTAGTAAACCATCAAATCCGGGAAGTCAGTGGTCAATAATAATCGACAAAGTAGACATATATAAAAACATCTTAAGACTCAGCACGTCGAGAGCCCCAGAACCCGATGGGCTAACAAACCAAGTTCTAAAAGAGCAACCAGAGTTATGGACGGACTTTTGCCATTCTTTATTTCTTGCGCTTTTGCAAGAGATGAAGATCCCTACCACCTGGCGGAGGGCCATCATTGTGCCAATTTTTAAAAAGGGAAAACGCACAGACCCTAAGAACTTTCACCCGATAGCTCTACTTGATGTAGTAGGGAAAATCTTCGCCACTCAGCTTCATGGGAAACTGCTAAAATGGATTCAAGAATCAGGGCGATATGATCCTCGGCAAGCAGGCTTTGTTAAGGGTGTCGGTTGTGGCTTCAACCTTACAATCATAAACTTCCTAAAAATGGAAGCAATACGGCAAAATAAAACATCGCGCTTGTCGATTTATCAAGTGCATTCGACACAGTTGATCGCAAAATTCTCTGGGACAAAATGAGGAAATGGAACTCCCCGGAAAGCTTATTAGATCCCATCAAAGAACTTCACACTGACACCGAAATCCAGATCAGACTGGATGCCGGTGGAACTCTCAGCAAGCCAATCACGACAAATCAAGGTGTAAAGCAGGGATGCCCATTGGCAGCAACCCTGTTTGGCCTGCTCTTGTCTGACATTGAAGAATCCATAGAAGCAGTACATATTCATCCTCCACGAATAAATGGCATGAGTGTAAATTGGTTGCTATATGCGGATGACATCGCATTGCTTGACCTAACACCAATTGGTCTAGCAAGAAAGCTAAAGGCCCTGGAAGGATACATGCTAAAAAACAAACTGAGCATTAATCCTGCAAAATCCGAAGTAATGATCCTCCAAGACCTTGCCCGAACTAAACAACAAGCCAAAAAAAACAAGCCAACATGGAGACTGAATAACGAAAACCTTAGTTGTGTCAAAAAGATCAAATATCTCGGAATGTGGATGAACAGCAACATAAACGATGCCCCGAGGGCCGAGAATGCCAAACAAAAATGCAAACAACTAGCATGTCAGGGAATGATTATAAACAAAAGTATTGAAAGTTCTCCCTGCTACCTACTCTGGCCCACTATTATCAAAAATCAGTGCCAACTATAATTTATGGGGCAGAATGTGCTTTAGGAGTAGCTTGGAATCTCTGGAGTCAACTGGAAAACCAATATTGGAGAAGTGTTCTTCAGCTTCAAAAAGGCATTCCTAGTGCGTGTCTACGATACAAACTAAATATAATATCTATGAATGTGCGTGTGCTGTGGAACATGCTGTCTGAAATTTATCATCAAGGACTGTACACCCCAATTCGTCATACTCCGGGATGCGGTGAAAGGAAATCGGGAATCCCTTTTGATAAAATGGGCAAATGAATGCAAAAACCATCTTGCTGAGATATGTACTGATCTAGAAACCCTAAAAACCAACCAAAACTATGTCAAAAACAAGCTATGGGGACGAGATTGGTGTGCAACGGTAGACGATAGAAAGCGTTATAAGCTGATGGAAGATGCAGCAAGTGAAAGGAAAAACCGAAAAAAACAGCTGCAATATCTGGTGAAAACAGCGAATGACAGGCATCGAAGGATGCTTCTGAAATTCAGACTTAATCTGTTTGACACAAAAAAAAGCCTAGCCTTGAGACACCGCAGACCGACCGAGACAGATAACTGCCGATTCTGCAAGCAAACACCTTGAGACCTTAAAACATCTTGCGTTGTACTGCTCCGGTCTAAAAGACCTGAGAACTCTGCATTTGGGTCAAGTAGTCAGCCAATATGCCACCTTATCTGGAGAGGAGCTATAGCTAGAATTTGCCAATCCAAGAGAAAAGGATGACTTTGGTCTAACAAATTTCCTGCAGGAAATAGAAAATAAGTTAGCAATCTGAGATCTAATGAGGCCAGTTCAGGATACGGGATTTACCTGAGAGGAAGAGTCGTTGAACAAGCGAACTGCGAAGTGAAGCCAAGGGACACCATCCTGAAGAAATTCAAACGCCTGAGAGCCAACCCAAAACTGCCGGGACGACTGTGCTGGCGTTTGCATGCAGTGGTTCGCTTCGATGGGTGGTTTGATCACTTGTTAAGTGCTTCGCACCATTGCCTTTCTTCTTCTCTGCCTTTGTAAGATGATGTAAGATGTGTATAATGGGATCACAAAGTTTTTTCAAAAAGTTTGTATAAACTAAATGAAATAAAAATAAATAAAAAAAACAAAAACTTTCTAGCAAGAAAATTCATGTTTGGTGTGTGAAGCGAGCCATACTGAAGTAGTTATGACCAGGCTGGAGACAGAGAAAACAGAACTGTGATTTGTATTTATTCTTAGCTAGTGTTGAAGAAAGAGTATATGAGGTTGGTGAAAAAATTGGTACGTAATCTGTCGCAACAAAAAGCTGTATATAGTAAAGTTCCATTGGTAATGGGGACTGATGGGCAGTCAATCACATCTCCAGATGCAATTAGTCAATATCACCAGACGTAATTAGTCAGGAATGTATGTCTTGGCACCCTAGTTTTCTTTCAAAGGATCAGGCCTGGTCTGATGTAATTGATGACCAAGAATGCTACTGTAACTGAAGAGGTCCAGATTAGGCCCCCACCCACTTTTACTGTGAAGGAGAATTTGACAGCACTAGAAATGTTGACTACTGGTAAAAGTTCTGGAGAGGACCGCTTTGCCAGTGATTTTTATAAAAGTCTAGGGAGTATCCTTAGTCACTTTTTATTTAAGGTTATGGTGGAGGTGATGTTGCTTTGTCATGGTAACATTGTATTATGATCATCTTCAAGAAAAGGGGAAAGACCTGAGTCTTTTGCCTTCATTCCGATCAATCTCACTTTTGAATGGAGATAATACAATATTTTCAAAGATTATTGCTGCCCTCATATCACGAGTTATTGGCTCGATAATACATCAGGGTCAACATGGGTTCAACCCAGGGCAGCTTATGATGAATATAGCAACTTGACCCTCATGTTCATCGATGATACAGCCCAGAGCAGGTCCCCTCTATTGTCCATCTATCTCAATGCAAAAAAAAGCATTTCAAATGGTTAGATGGTGCTGTCTCTGATCTACTGTTGGAGCCCTGGGTTTTCCCTCAAATATGGCACATTTTTGAGAGTCCCTATACATATTTGTATATATTGGTGGTGGTTGATGGGCAGCAATCTACCTCATTCCCAGGTACAAAAGGCACTCATCAATGCTGTCTCATGACTCGGCTGCTTTTCATAGCCTAGATCAACCATTGTACACAGAAGATTCAATTAGATCAAAAAATCATGCCATATTGCTAATCTGGGGACTAGAGGTGAATCTAAAATTTGAAGCAGATAATATAGTAGTTAATTAATTGTTTAGTTTATTCATTGGATCCAGTCTGGTCTATATCCGTACTTTTGGAATTTGCAGAATAATTTGGGGTACATGGTTCACCATTTTTGAATATACGTGTTTCATAAAGCATTCGAAAACAGGATTTAGTGATCTGCCTGCACATGAGGTGAAAAGTTTGTCAAAGAAATCAAAATTACCATAGCAGGCATGGAGAGTTTTGAGACACAAGGATAAGTAGTATCGGAGATGGGAAGGATAGCTTCGATTCAAAATGGAAAGGAGCAGTGTGAAAGCCGTGGCCGGGTGAGGGGATACTGCCAGCCTAGAGCTGTAAGAGCCGGGTTGCAGAGATGGGGCATAGAGCAGGTAGATTATGGATTCCATGAAATGGAGCAGCGTGATGGACAGGAAGACAGGGCTGCAAGTAGGCACTCAGCTATGGTGTGCTAGGGGGAGAGTATCAGAGCTAAATACAGCTGCACTTATGATATAATGGAACGTGCCCTGGTGATAAATTTGATCAGGAAGCAATGTCTTAGAAAATAACAGACCCTAGTGGTATGTGAGGTTCACCTCACCTTGGCGGGCAGACTTGGGGATGCACATATCTGTATCCCGCTACCTAAGAACAGGGGGCAGGAAGTTCACTACGAGTGCCTTCCCGTTCAGGAATTCAAAGAAATGATGGTAATTAGACTTTAGATCTCATAAGAAGGCTTGACTGGGTGTAAACCCTCATTAGAGATCCCGAGCACGTGGTGGGCCTGAAATGAGGGGTGTACGTGAAGACACTGAGGATTGGTTTCCCAGCTGCATTACCCCTCCTTCTTACTAAAAAACAGTTTTCTGGTAAATACTGGCATTTGACCTCCCCTGGGGTGGCAGGTCAGGATTAACCCCCATTCTGACCTTTTCGTATTTGAAACTTTGAGTGCCTGTTGGGTGTCCAGGGAGAACATCATCTGTGCCTCTCTGATGGGACATTTAGATACCCTATGTGCTGATCATGGTACCCCCTGTTTTGTCTTACAAGAGTAGCTGACATTGGGACGTTGTAGGTGATTGACTAGGGTACTAACATTCTGGCAGATTTGCCCCCGCCTGTATTAATGTCTGTTTCATCTTCCCTGGTCGGCAGATCAGAGGTAAACCCTTCAATCTGCCCAGTGTAGGTAAAAGTGTGTATTTTGTTGGTGAGTTGGAAGGGCTTTTACTGGGCCGCCCGTTCCTCACCCACACTGGATCATTGCTGATATAGCGATAATGCCAGCTCTAGGCTGTAAAAGGAAAAGTGTCATCTTTCCAACACTGACTCACAAAGATCGAGCACTGTTCCAAATAGAGCAATGCCACAAAATTAAACATGTGTCTTTCCAGCTGGAGCTGAATGGAATAGCTCCAGCAAAGTTCTGGGGTGCTTTGGGGTTCAGCACACCACTGAAATCCTGACATCACCTGTCGAGTCGGCCTTGTCATGGAGTGGCAGTGTAAGGGATTTATGCTGACATGTCCAGGACTCTGCACGCACTCAAGGTTGAGCACTGTAAAAGCAAACTTTTTAACATGGAAGTTCACAAACCTAGCTGTTTGTTTGGCTGTTTATCCACAATATCTCGTCCAAACAGATCTCGTCCAACAAGCAATCCACTAAACTAACCTATCCTGGCTGGACTATAGTGGCCAGCACCCTGGCCTTGAATTAATTTCTTACATTCCACACATCCTAACACAACTTTGTAATACAACTATTGGTTTACTTGACAAACAAGCCCAAGCTATATAGGCCTTAAGGTTAGGAGACAATGCCCATAGCAGATGAGGGCTACACCCGCATTAACACCACACTCGCTAGTTTTTTAGGAAAACATTCATTTGTAATGTGTTGCGATCCCACAGTTGGTATGTTTCCGTTTTTTTAATTTATGTATGCATCTGTTTTATATTTTGGAGAATGTTAACTTGGTTTTACAACACTCCAATGACTTGTGGTTAAGTTCTGCACTTTAGAAAGTATACAAATACGCAAATATTAAGTACATTAGATAATAAGTAACATTTTTAAATGTATTTGTATTTTACTGTTTAAAGCACAGACTTAGCTTGAGAGCTAGCAGATCGCTGTCCAGGGTGTGTACAGCCAGTGTTTGCACTGGCATCATTAGCACCTTGTTGTGAGTTTCTGTCTCTGCGTGTCTGTCCGTCCATTGGGGGACACTTTCCGTTTTACTGATTTCACAGACATCAGCAAGCAAATGCTGCATACTGCCTCCCCAGGCCTGTCACCAAAGCCAAACCGATGTGATGGATGTCTGTTTAATGCCACCACATTGCCACAGATTTGTTGGAAAGCATAGAAAGCAAAAACAAATAAACAGGGTCAATTACAACAAACAAAAATCATTTGAACTGCTATGATTTTTCCAGCCTCTCTTTCAATTCCCAATTTGGAGCATGTTGTTAACCAGGCGGAAAACTAAAAGCAAACAAACTGGCATGCATTCAACTGGTGAGAAATGTGGCATCAGCTCTCGTTCGGATTATGTCCTGGATCCATGGCTTCATTTGTAGGGCTGCCCATTCCCAGCGCCCATCAATGAACATATTTTATAATTAAGGTTGCGTCGCTGCTGAATACTGATGTGCACAGGAGCTGAATGTTAATGCGCCCCCGAGGAGAGCGCCAGCATTTCCTGGCAATGCATTTCCTACTTATAACACATGGTCAACAATCTAGAAAAGTTAATTTAAAAAGTCAATTGAGTGCATGTAAAATGTAAATAACAAAAATGAAAAATCATCCAGCTGAAAAGCGCGCACTGAATTACAGGGCTGCACAGACTTTTATGTAGTGTAGTCGCAGCCATTCGCAGAGACCTTCGCATTTGCGCGCAGAAAGATTTTTTGGCCTGCTGGGAGAGATTTTCTGCTACAAGGACAATGGGCCTCATTACGACCGTGGTGGTAGCCGTGCCTGTATGGCAGGCACGGCTACCGCCATGCTCGCTACCGACACCGGTGCCCCCGATTGGCAAATAAAAGGCCCATTACTAGTTGAATGGGCCGGTACTTACCCATTCGCAGGTGGCGGTAATGCCGGGCTCCCGATCTCAATTCTGCCCCATGGGTCAGAATGTGGGTGGGGAGCATGGATTCGCCGGCAGCCTTGCTAACGGTGTCAGCGCAATTAGGAGTTATGGGCAAGGGTGCTGCACAGTCCGCCAGGTAAGACCTGCCGCGCTGTCAAGCACCCACGAGCATAACTCTTAATTCAGCGGGATGGTATGAATGGGGCCGGTGCCTTACCGGCACCGTTCATACCATCACCACCAGGGTCGTAATGAGGCCCAATGGCTTCATGCTGAGTTTGCCGGGCCGGAAATAAGGGTGCCGGTAAGCTCACTGGCCCCCTTGTTTCCAGACTGGAAAACTATGGGATTGTCTGCCGGAGCTTCTGTGCCCAACAGGTCTGACCCTGCTGGGCACAACGGTCATGGTAGACAAAGCCGTCACGGAAGCACCGGCACGTTAACAACAGTGCCTGTGCTTCTGTGCCCCACTCCCACAGAGTCCAATGGGACTCTATGAGAATTACCGGCACCTGAATTTCCGGCCGCCGGACTTGTACTAGGCAGTAATTTTTTACGGGTCTGGCGGCAACACGCCGGTAGCACCGGAAGGGTTACCACCTGACCCGTAATGATGCCCAATATGTCCCTTTGCTGCCGGAGAGTGCTTTTCCGTCACTCAGGAACACTATTCTGGGACTTCCCAGGAAGAGATGGAGGGGCCGCGTGACAACCTCCCCTGCTTACCTCCAGTTGCACCAGAAACACACATATATCCCTTATACTCTGTGCACGTTGACTTGGCCATAGTTTTATGTTATAATGCCACCATTTGAATGCCGCTGTCAACTTACACCATTGGCAGCATTTCCCTTTTTTCGCCCTCCCATCCCTTCCTCCTTAAATCTCTGTGTAGGATGCATTCCATGGGTGGCACATTTACCTAATACGGTTTGAGCCTGATACCTTCAGGCAAGACAGGGCTCCACTGAATTTGCAAGAGTTATATTGGGCCTTTGGGTAACCTGTGGGTCCTCAATCTTGCAAGTCTTTCCTGCCTTGAGATTACTAAAACTCATTCCAACACACGGACGTTTCTCACCACACATATCGATGTCTGGCGAGACTGGATGCTCCCAGAATGGCTGATTGCTTTCGGTCCACCGGTTCCATGTGGCAGGTGTGTTGGCCGCTCTTTTTTCAATCCCTGCAGCCAAACTGTAGAATTATCTTCCACCTACGCTCAGGGCTGAAGAAAACCATCTCCAGTTTAGGCATTTGTTAAAAACGTATTTATTCTAGCCTGCCTTCTTGTGGCTCCTGCTCTGTTTGTTTGTATTTTTAGCGCCAAGTTGCCTATGGTGTTTGTGCGCTCTATAAATGTATATAACATAACATAACACATATCCATGTAGAGAACGTGACACAGAGGGAAACTGTAAATACATAACATGCAAGCTAATGTATTGCACGGTGCAATTCCCGGATTGGTACTGTCTGGGTTGGTGCCGAGGTGCAAGGATACAAGCGAATGTGGTAGCTAAGTGCCTGGTGGGGAAGAGATGATAATAGAGGGAGAGGAGCTGGACATCAAAGAAGAGCGCGCTATAATCCCTGGCCAAGACCATGGTGATGAAATGGTGAACAACATAATGGATTCATTACTATTTTCCACACATTTTTTTATGAACGATAATTAATTCATTTTATTTATTGTATTTATTGTTTGCTTGTTAGGCGCTTATCCAATAAGAATATACTGTTTCAAAGCGCCCACAGGGCAGGGAGAGAGGGAGGGTACGTTATAGCACATAATTAAGAGCTGAGGGGAAGAGGAAGAGGGACAAACCTACTATGCCTTGTGAGCATTCAGAACGTGCAAGTGCAGAAAGGAAGAGGGAAGAGGGGGTAAGTGCTCATGGGAGAGCAATGGAGGAAGTGCTAGGAATGTTGGGTGCTACACGGCCAGAGCCGAGGGAGCTGTAAGTGCGAGTCTCCAAAGCGGAGGGTGTGCAGATGCAAAGTGCCGTGGACAGACAGGAGCTGGGAGTAATCAGTGAGGGAGGTCAAGGCCCCGAAGATGGATAAGGGCCAAGGACACTGATTGAGCAACTGTGGGACTAGCAGAGGAGAGAAGGTGGGAAGGAGGAGGAAAAGCAGAAAGTCTTAAGTAGCTTCTGGAATTTGAGAAGGCCCTGATAAAGGTGCAGTGGGAGGGGAAGGCTATTCCAAAGGAGGGAGCCCACAGGGAAAGTGAGCGACCCCCCGGCCCCCTTTTTAGCAAAACGCTTGACACACAAAGAGTTGGTGCCAGAGGAGTGAAGAGGTCAAGTGGAAGAGTATATAGTGAGATAGAGTTGAAGATAGTGTGGTCCCCGGGCCCAGACAGCCTTGTGGATGATGCAGAGGTACTTGAATTTAATCTGTGCAGCAACCAGGAACCAGTGAAGACGTTTTAGTCCAGGAGAGATGTGGTCCCTGGGTTTAAGGCCAAGGATAAGTCTTGCTGCTCTAATCTGGGTAAACTGAAGGGGTCACAGAGGGGAGGAAGAAAGATTCAGGAGAAGGCTATTACAGTAGTCAAGTCTAGAGAGAACTAGGGCTTGGGCCACATTGAGCATGTGCGGAAAAGTGAGAAAATGTAGAATTCCTTTGAGAATGAAGAGCTGGTAGTTGGACTTCTTGGCAATATCATGAGTGTGAGGGAGGACGGAGAGAGTGGAGTCGAGAGAGGAGTCGAAGATGACCCCAAGGTTTCTGGCTTCAGTTGAAGGGGCAGAGGGAGAACCCAAGGAGGAAGGCCAAAGTGAAGGCAAGAAAGAGGGAGCAGGTGTCACAATGAGAAGTATCTCAGATTTACAGGCGTTGAGGCAGAGTTTACTGGAGGCACACCAGGACTGGATGGCAGAAAAGCAGTCAGGGATGATGGAGAATACAAGAGGGTCAGCAGGGAGTCTGAAGATGAGCTGTGTGTCATCTGCGTAACACTGGAAGTTGGAGGAGAAGGAAGAAATGAGACATGCAAGGAAAGCAAGGTAGATGTTAAAGAGCCAGGGGGAGAGGATGGAACCCTGGGGGATGCCACAGGTGCAGATGGAAGTAGGAGAGGAGAATGGGCCCAGAATGATTTGGGAAGAGCGGTTAGTGAGGAAAGAAGACAGACAATCTTAGTGGATAAGGACCGCTGGGAAGTTTGAGTCAAGAAAGACAAGCAGTTCTTCACGGGTGTTCATAAGAGCAGTCTCTGTGCCTCTGGATGCTCAGAATCCAGATTGATAGTGATGGAAGCCACCAACAAGTTCAGTGTGAGAGTTAAGTTGGGGCAAGGCTAGCTTCTCGGGGGTGATGGAAATAGGTCGATAGCTGGCAGGGCAGGTAGGGACAGAGGAAGGTTTTTTCAGAAGTGGGCGCACAAGGGAGTGCTTTAGGGGAGCGGGGTAAGATCCTGTGATAAAAGAGTGATTGCAGATCTCAGCGAGAGCAGGGGCAAGAGAGACAATGTTATCCTTGATGGTCCTGGATGTGCAAGGGGAGACCTGTTTAGTAGAGACCGTCATGGAGCGGACAACTCAGGAGTGACAAGTGAGAAAGAAGGAAAGGAGGAAGCAGGGATGTGGGGGAGGGGTATGGATGGGTTGTGGGATGGGATGTGGGGGAGTGTAGAAAGGGAAGTCCGAATGTCCTGTGTTTTGGTGGCAAAGTGTGAGGTCAATGCATTGCAGAAGGCCTGTGAAGGAGAAGGAGAGGAGGAGAATGCAGAGGGGTTGGCTAGTTCCCTGCAGAGTTTGAAAAGTTCAGCCGAGTTATTGGATGTGCCGGAGACCCGTGCCTGAATGTGGGCTCTTTTCTTTGCACAGATGGAGAGTCTGTAGTGCCTTTGGAGCAGGCATCAGGCCAGATTGTCAGAAGATGAGCCTGAGGGTAGCAACTTCTGTTCTGCTGCCCTGAAATTTCGTTTCAGGGCTGCGAGTTCAGAGTCATACCAATCGTTACGCTTTGAGGCAGGTTTCAGATGACTCCTCATGACTGGGGCAAGCATGTAAAGGGTGTTGGTGATGGACAGGTGTAGGTTGCTGAGGGCAGAGTCTGATGTAGGGTCAGAGGTGGGAGGGTGAGGGGGTAGGTAGGTGGAGGCAAAGGCAGCCGCAGTCACTCGTTTTACCAGGCGGGTGTCACTGAACGAGGTTGGTGTGACATTTTGGGTGCAGTAAGGGGGCCAATGGGACCCAGGGGAGAGGAGAGAGTGGTCGGACCAGGATAGAGGGGTGACTAATGGAGGGAGAGAGAGAGGTCTGTGTGTATGAGGGCATCCAGAGTGTGTCCAGCTGTGTGGGTTGGCCCAGAAAGAAGAATGGAGAGGGAAAGCGAGAAGCAGAGATCAGTGACTAGCGTGGGCGAGGTGCCAGCTGAGTCCAATTGAATGTTGAAGTAACCCAGGAGGAGAAGGTTAGAAGTGGAAGCAAGTGAAGAAGTAATTCAACATTGGGTACTCCCAGTTTTTTGTTATCAGGGGGACGACACTATCAATGGGAGACTGATACACTGAAAGCAAAGGATAATAGGTCGACTACCCCTACCTTAAGACTCTGAGTCGCACAAGGTTAGATCCAAGGTAATCTCATGCAATTTTAAGATTACTTATACCACACATAATTAACAAAAATATTTTTCTTTTTATTGTTAAGACAACATATGCCTAAAAAGGCTTTCTAACGCTTAAATCTTTAAAAACAAACTGTGCTACTCACTTACAATCTAACTGGTGTGGACACACCAGACCTTTCAAGATGCCAAATTACATAGGGAAAGGAAGAACAGTGTACATTACTGCAAACATGGATGCATTTAATCTCGAGCAAGAATCAAATATATTAGAGCCTCCCAACTATAAATGTATGCCTCAAAGGTTTTTTAACGAGAGCGGACAATCTAGTTCTGTGTTTTATTTATTACCTACTCTATTCTAATTAACCTACGTTGTTGTAGGTTAACTGCGGGTTACTTAATACACACCAGCTACCCTTTCACAAATTACTGAAATGAGAGATAGGAATCAGAGAAGTGAAAAAGTTCCTATTAGCAAGTCGACATATGTTTCGGCCTTTCTGACTCATACCGGACTCTCTCTTCGTGGCGTTGGTTCTGATGAAACCCCCAACGCCTAGTTGGAAGCATTATTATTATCAACCACTGGGCCACCAATTTAATTCTACTGAGTCTTGATGTTGTCATTGACTACCTACGGCCAACCACTATGCTTGTTCCCACTCACTCCATGTCTCAATTGAAACAAAACAAAGTGACAAGCAACGTTCTAGTTGATGGAGTGGGGTGTGTTCCTGATGTAATATGGTTACCATGCAGACACAGAACATCTAACAGATAAGAGGGCTGAAACATTAGGTTTCACATCGGAGGAAGAAGACACTAATTAAAATCTGATTAGGGATGCCAATACATTTGTACCTAGTAGTGACTGCTTGAAGAAAATCAGCAAACTTGAATATTTGATTTGAAAAGATGTTAACAGAAAGCTGCATGCTGTTACTCTTATTACGTATTACAGAATCCAACATTTACCCAGAGGTCTACATATTCCTTTGAGACCCAAACTCTGAAAGAGTTTGTAAACAGTGGAAGCAGATTTCAAACAAATGTTCTATTTATCTAATATTGCTCACTATACAATATTTAACTAAAAACACTGATTCTATCAATCAAGACATTCAGAACAAATTGAGTACACTTCTTAGTAAAGAAGAATTAGATTGTACACTACAAGACATCAACTCTAAATTGGAACTATAAAGAAATGAGTTAGAGCAGAAAAAATAAGATTCAGAGGGGATCATTAAGATTATAGCAATGATGATGTTAGACCATGGATGGACAACTTAAAACCCTCCACAAAGACATGCTCAAATAGTACTTACTCTAATTTCTCTAGCTGGGACTCCGAGACTTACTCAAACATAGACACTCAAACACAACACAAATTAGAAAGGACAATTCACTTGAAATGCCTTCTCAGTACATACACAATAGCCACCCATCTACCTCATAAACTATTTTAGGAAAAGGAGGAGGAAGAAAAGAAAGTATTGCAGGGGGAGAAAATACTTGCAACCCAAGAATTGTAGCTCGGTTACAACACAAGAAAACTCAGTTGTCAATCTTTTAGACAGACATTTGAATCAGAAAGACTTAAATATGCTTCAAATGGGCTTTAATTTTGGTCCAACATTTAGCACCATGAAATACAGAACAGAACTAAACACATACACAAGGGGAATTATTTTGTTTATTCGCAAACTAAAGCTAAGAGGTTTTTTTTGCAGAAACGTCTAATGACCAGAGCGACCCTTCACCTCAACAGAGGAGAACATTATTGCATTTAGGTCTAGGAGCATTTTCATGCCACCGATCCATGTTTCTTTGATAGATATTTTTCAGAAGGCAAGCTTAAAGGATTTAAATCAGATATCCTGGAGACTGCCTAAATGAATCCATGCGTACAGAGACACGAACATCACTATCTATCCAGAAGATAAAGGAGAGCCCTTATCATCTAAATAGAGTTGTTTATGGCAAGGAATGTAACTGACAATTGATGATCATGGCATAAATGGTAAACCTAGTATAGACCCAACACACCAGATCTGACTGATTTTAAGGAATTGTTGCATTTGGATGAAGAACATGCGTGGATCAATTGCAACAGTAGAACATTTATTTACATAACACATCTGAGAATCCCAATGTTTTACCTCCTTCCTGAAATTCGTAAGAAGCCATCTAATCCTTCAGGCAGAATGTTTGTAGCAACCACTAACATCATGCATCTACTTCTTGGTATATACTTTGATTCCTTTTTGCAAATTCTGATAAAGATGACACACACAAATATCAAGGAAACTACAAACCTTCTACAAATATTAAAGGTGTAACATACCACAAGAACAATATACTGTTCACCATAGATGTTAGAAGTAGGTATGCATCTATATCCCATAACTTGGGAATAGAACCTGTTGAATGGTTACTCCTACAAGAAGGTCATGTATGGACATCAAAGGAATTCTTGCTAGCTTTACTTACTTTCAATACACAGAATTCTTATCTTTATCTTAGATTTGGTAAGAAATAGTGCTTACAAAGTCCTTACCACTAATATTTTTCACAAATCAACTGATAGGAACAACCTTTTGCACCGTCACAGTTTTCACCCTTATAGTCTTATCATCAATCTTGCTTACTACTTCAGAAAATGAAAAGAATTGTTAGCTACATAGTCAATGCAAGAAAGAGTTTATGTTGAAAAAATTCACAAATCGTAATTGGTCTATATACATAATGGATAAGTTACAGGACTTGGCAGAGGAAGATGTACTATACAATCAAAAAGAAAGAAACCAACCCTCATTGATCTACATTTCAAAATACTCTATTTAGCGTGAACATATCAAATCTTATAAACATTTGCACATTCTGAAATGTGATACACGAATAGAGAACCTATTTGTGAATTGCCAGTATTCTCTTACACACACAGCTTAAAGTTAACAGACTGGATTGTCAAAACAAGAAAGCAAAATCATAAACACGGTACCTTTCTGTGCATGCACTGCACTAATTATAGTTTTTTTTCACAAAGCAGAACACTGTATTTCATCCAACATCAGGGGAAAAATGACTTTGCATGATCTTACAACATGTGTTACATCTAATGTTTAGAAAAAAGAGGGGGTGAGGCGCGTACTCTAGTTCCCAGATTTGTGTACCTTCTGCAGTTCAGTTGCTCTTCTCCTCCAAGCACTTTCATGCCTCTTGCAATCTTCAGGGAGGCAGTCTGTTCAGGTGTTGCTGATTAGTACCAATTTTGGCCTCAGGGAATTCTGGTAGCTGTAGTCAATGCTGGTAGCCAGGAACCAACTCCCCTCCAATAGCACAATATAAATCCCACAGTGGGGACAGGGGGGAAAACCAACATTTTGGCTCTCCTAAGTGGGGCATGGGTCACCGCAGTGCTGTGCCTCTGGAGCCCGGGACTCCTGAATCAATATTTAGGAAAAAGAGGGGGTGAGGCACGCACTCTAGCTTTGTGTACCTTCTGCAGTGCAGTTGCTCTTCTCCTCCAAGCACTTTCATGCCTCTTGCAATTGTCAAGGTGCCAAGGGTGCCCAAGGTGCCCATACATGTGTGTGGGGGTTTGAGAGGGGTTAGGCCAGGAAAAAGACTGCCCAAAGTGCCCTTGAACTGTGTAAGGCCCTACAGAAGGCTTCTTTGCCCTTCTTTCAGGAAGAAGCCTTCCCGGACCACACTTCCCAGCAGCCCTAACGGGAAGAACTACACTTCACAAGCCACACGGGGTCTGGCAAGGCAACGCACATGCACAAAGCTCCGAGCACGGGGCTTGTGCTCAGAACTCCGGCGAGAGCGCTCACATTCTTTGGAACTCCAGCTTGAGGGGACAACGCGAGGGGCCACACCCCAAGGACCAGTTGATCCGGCCCCTCGTGAATTAAAGATAAGTAGCGCATGCTTTACACAGCTGGGGGAAAGAGCCACATGGGAATCATACGCAGGGGGTAATGCCCTAAACCCAAAAGCCACCCCTGTGCTCAGAAAAGATAAGTGAAGCAGTTTCTACTAGACTGGGGTTAACCCAGGAGGCTCCAACTAACTTTTAGTCCTCTATTAACCCGTGCGGGTTGTAAACTAACATTGCATGTGTAGACTACTAATTAGCCACATGCGGCTCCTGTATGTCACCTAAAAAACCAACATCCGCCCAGAAAACCAAAACATTACGGGCAGCGAGTGTAAACAACCAGTGCGGTTCTTTTAAACGCACGCCCTGACAACCAAAACATTACGGGCAGCGAGTGCAAACAACCACATGCGGTTTTATTCTACGTGCGCCTAAGGCGAGAATGTTATCGCCACATGTACCATTATTCACGTGTGAATCCGGGGAGAAACGCACGGCAGGAACCCCACGTGGCTTAGAGACTAATCACTGTGTTATTGGAGAGAGAGAGAGTGTGAATGACTGTGTGCATGTGAAGTGCTGTAAATTCAGAACCATGCAGAGCACTGCCTAATTGTTGCTCTTGTTGCAACGTTTGATCGCTTCTGAGGGCAACTGGACCTGGAGTGAGCAGGGAGGAGGCCAGCACTCAAACCCAAAGCTAAGTGCCTTGATATTTTGTTTGATTTGTTCGTAATGACACCCCCAATGGGTGTAACCATGCATGACTGAATGCAATGTTGAAATCTTGTTTTTGTTAATGTGTTTTCCCTAATTACCTATGTCCTATCCTCTACTGAACCCTGTAACCTCCATCCGGTGTTCCTACTTCCCCGTACCCATCCAACCAACGATCCCTAACCCTCTTTCCCCACTGGGGTTGCGGATGTCTGTGTAAGCTCTTGCTTGCAGGCGCCAAAACCTTAGAGGGGGTATTGGGTCGTGCCACTCCTGGACTCCTGGAGCCCTGACAGCAATCTTCAGGGAGGCAGTCTGTTCAGATGTTGCTGATTAGTACCAATTTTGGCCTCAAGAAATTCTGGTAGCTGTAGTCAATGCTGGTAGCCAGGAACCAACTCCCCTCCAATAGCACAATATAAATCTCACGATGGGGTGGGGGGAGAAAACCAACATTATGGCTCTCCTAAGTGGGGCATTGGTAACCCCGGTGCTGCGCCTCTGGAGCCCGGTACTCCCGAACCAATATTTAGAAAAAAGAGGGGGTGAGGCATGCACTCTAGTTCCCAGCTTTGTGTACCTTCTGAGGTTTAGTTGCTCTTCTCCTCCAAGCACTTTCATGCCTCTTGCAATCTGGAGGGAGGCAGTCTGTTCAGGTGTTGCTGATTAGTATCAATTTTGGCCTCAGGGAATTCTGGTAGCTGTAGTCCATGCTCGTAGCCAGGAACCAACTCCACTACAATAGCACAATATAAATCCAATGGTGGGGGGAGGGTGGAAAACCAACATTATGGCTCTCCTAAGTGGGGCATTGGTAACCCCGGTGCTGCGCCTCTGGAGCCCGGGACTCCTGAATCAATATTTAGGAAAAAGAGGGGGTGAGGCACGCACTCTAGTTCCCAGCTTTGTGTACCTTCTGCAGTTCAGTTGCTCTTCTCCTCCAAGCACTTTCATGCCTCTTGCAATTGTCAGGGTGCCAAGGGTGCCCAAGGTGCCCATACATGTGTGTGGGGGATTGAGAGGGGTTAGGCCAGGAAAAAGACTGCCCAAAATTGCCCTTGAACTGTGTAAGGCCCTACAGAAGGCTTCTTTGCCCTTCTTTCAGGAAGAAGCCTTCCCGGACCACACTTCCCAGCAGCCCTAACGGGAAGAACTACACTTCACAAGCCACACAGGGTCTGGCAAGGCAACGCACATGCACAAAGCTCCGAGCACGGGACTTGTGCTCAGAACTCCGGCGAGAGCGATCACATTCTTTGGAACTCCAGCCTGAGGGGACAACGCGAGGGGCCACACCCCAAGGACCAGTTGATCCGGCCCCTCGTGAATTAAAGATAAGTAGCGCATGCTTTACACAGCTGGGGGAAAGAGCCACAGGGGAATCATAGGCAGGGGGTAATGCCCTAAACCCAAAAGCCACCCCTGCGCTCAGAAAAGATAAGTGACGCAGTTTCTACTAGACGGGGGTTAACCCAGGAGGCTCCAACTAACTTTTAGTCCTCTATTAACCCGTGCGGGTTGTAAACTAACATTGCATGTGTAGACTACTAATTAGCCACGTGCGGTTCCTGCATGTCACCTAAAAAACCAACATCCGCCCAGAAAACCAAAACATTACGGGCAGCGAGTGTAAACAACCGGTGCGGTTCTTTTAAACGCACGCCCTGACAACCAAAACATTACGGGCAGCGAGTGCAAACAACCACAAGCGGTTTTATTCTACGTGCGCCTAAGGCGAGAATGTTATCGCCACATGTACCATTATTCACGTGTGAATCCGGGGAGAACCGCACGGCAGGAGCCCCACGTGGCTTAGAGACTAATCACTGTGTTATTGGAGAGAGAGAGAGTGTGAATGACTGTGTGCGTGTGAAGTGCTGTAAATTCAGAACCATGCAGAGCACTGCCTAATTGTTGCTCTTGTTGCAACGTTTGATCGCTTCTGAGGGGAACCGGACCTGGAGTGCGCAGGCAGGAGGTCAGCACTCAAACCCAAAGCTAAGTGCCTTGATATTTTGTTTGATTTGTTCGTAATGACACCCCCAATGGGTGTAACCATGCATGACTGAATGCAATGTTGGAATCTTGTTTTTGTTAATGTGTTTTCCCTAATTACCTGTGTCCTATCCTCTACTGAACCCTGTAACCTCCATCCGGTGTTCCTACTTCCCCGTACCCATCCAACCAACGATCCCTAACCCTCTTTCCCCACTGGGGTTTTGGATGTCTGCGTAAGCTCTTGCTTGCAGGCGCCAAAACCTTAGAGAGGGTATTGGTTCGTGCCACTCCTGGACTCCTGGAGCCCTGACAGCAATCTTCAGAGAGGCAGTCTGTTCAGATGTTGCTGATTAGTACCAATTTTGGCCTCAAGAAATTCTGGTAGCTGTAGTCAATGCTGGTAGCCAGGAACCAACTCCCCTCCAATAGCACAATATAAATCTCACGATGGGGGGGGGGAGAAAACCAACATTATGGCTCTCCTAAGTGGGGCATGGGTTACCCCGGTGCTGCGCCTCTGGAGCCCGGCACTCCCGAACCAATATTTAGAAAAAAGAGGGGGTGAGGCGTGCACTCTAGTTCCCAGCTTTGTGTACCTTCTGAGGTTTAGTTGCTCTTCTCCTCCAAGCACTTTCATGCCTCTTGCAATCTGGAGGGAGGCAGTCTGTTCAGGTGTTGCTGATTAGTATCAATTTTGGCCTCAGGGAATTCTGGTAGCTGTAGTCAATGCTCGTAGCCAGGAACCAACTCCCCTACAATAGCACAATATAAATCCCATGGTGGGGGGAGTGTGGAAAACCAACATTATGGCTCTCCTAAGTGGGGCATGGGTCACCCCGGTGCTGCGTCTCTGGAGCTCGGGACTCCCGAATCAATATTTAGAAAAAAGAGGGGGTGAGGCACACACTCTAGTTCCCAGCTTTGTGTACCTTCTGCAGTTCAGTTGCTCTTCTCCTCCAAGCACTTTCATGCCTCTTGCAATTGTCAGGGTGCCCAAGGTGCCCATACATGTGTGTGGGGGAATGAGAGGGATAAGGCAGGGAAAAAGACTGCCCAAAGTGCCCTTGAACTGTGTATGGCCCTACAGAAGGCTTCTTTGCCCTTCTTTCAGGAAGAAGCCTTCCCGGACCACACTTCCCAGCAGCCCTAACGGGAAGAACTACACTTCACAAGCCACACGGGGTCTGGCAAGGCAACGCACATGCACAAAGCTCCGAGCACAGGGCTTGTGCTCAGAATTCCGGCGCGAGCGGTCACATTCTTTGGAACTCCAGCCTGAGGGGACAACACGAGGGGCCACGCCCCAAGGACCAGTCGATCCAGCCCCTCGTGAATTGAAGATAAGTAGCGCATGCTTGACACAGCTGGGGGAAAGAGCCACAGGGGAATCAGACGCAGGGGGTAACGCCCTAAACCCAAAAGCCCCCCCTGCGCTCAGAAAAGATAAGTGAAGCAAACAGTTTCTACTAGACGGGGGTTAACCCAGGAGGCTCCAACTAACTTTTGGTCCTCTATTAACCTGTGCGGGTTGTAAACTAACATTGCATGCGTAGACTCCTAATTAGCCACGTGCGGCTCCTGCATGTCACCTAAAAAACCAACGTCCGCCCAGAAAACCAAAACATTACGGGCAGCGAGTGTAAACAACCAGTGCGGTTCTTTTAAACGCACGCAGTGACAACCAAAACATTACGGGCAGTGAGTGCAAACAACCACATGCAGTTTTATTCTACGTGCGCCTAAGGCGAGAATGTTATCGCCACATGTAACATTATTCACGTGTGAATCCGGGGAGAAGCGCACGGCAGGAGCCCCACGTGGCTTAGAGACTAATCACTGTGTTATTGGAGAGAGAGAGAGTGGGAATGACTGTGTGCATGTGAAGTGCTGTAATTCAGAACCATGCAGAGCACTGCCTTATTGTTGCTCTTGTTGCAGCGTTTGATCGCTTCTGAGGCCAACCGGACCTGAAGTGCGCAGGCAGGAGGTCAGCACTCAAACCCAAAGCTAAGTGCCTTGATATTTTGTTTGATATGTTCGTAATGACACCCCCAATGGGTGTAACCATGCATGATTGAATGCAATGTTGAAATCTTGTTTTTGTTAATGTGTTTTCCCTAATTACCCGTGTCCTATCCTCTACTGAATCCTGCAACCTCCATCCGGTGTTCCTACTTCCCCGTACCCATCCAACCAACGATCCCTAACCCTCTTTCACCACTGGGGTTGCGGATGTCTGCGTAAGCTCTTGCTTGCAGGCGCCAAAACCTTAGAAGGGTTGGTTGGTTCGTGCCACTCCTGGACTCCTGGAGCCCTGACAGCAATCTTCAGGGAGGCAGTCTGTTCAGGTGTTGCTGATTAGTACCAATTTTGGCCTCAGGAAATTCTGGTAGCTGTAGTCAATGCTGGTAGCCAGGAACCAACTCCCCTCCAATAGCACAATATAAATCTCACGGTGGGGGGGGTAGAAAACCAACATTATGGCTCTCCTAAGTGGGGCATGGGTTACCCCAGTGCTGCGCCTCTGGAGCCCGGCACTCCCGAATCAATATTTAGAAAAAAGAGGGGGTGAGGCGTGCACTCTAGTTCTCAGCTTTGTGTACCTTCTGAGGTTTAGTTGTTCTTCTCCTCCAAGCACTTTCATGCCTCTTGCAATCTGGAGGGAGGCAGTCTGTTCAGGTGTTGCTGATTAGTATCAATTTTGGCCTCAGGGAATTCTGGTAGCTGTAGTCAATGCCGGTAGCCAGGAACCAACTCCCCTACAATAGCACAATATAAATCCCATGGTGGTTGGAGGGTGGAAAACCAACATTATGGCTCTCCTAAGTGGGGCATGGTTCACCCCGGTGCTGCGCCTCTGGAGCTCGGGACTCCCGAATCAATATTTAGAAAAAAGAGGGGGTGAGGCGTGCACTCTAGTTCCTAGCTTTGTGTACCTTCTGAGGTTTAGTTGCTCTTCTCCTCCAAGCCCTATCATGCCTCTTGCAATCTGGAGGGAGGCAGTCTGTTCAGGTGTTGCTGATTAGTACCAATTTTGGCCTCAGGGAATTCTGGTAGCTGTAGTCAATGCTGGTAGCCAGGAACCAACTCCCCTCCAATAGCACAATATAAATCCCATGGTGGGGGGAGGGCGGAAAATCAACATTATGGCTCTCCTAAGTGGGGCATAGGTCACCTCGGTGCTGCGCCTCTGGAGCCCGGGACTCTCGAATCAATGTTTAGAAAAAAAGGCATGAAAGCGCTTGGAGAAGAGCAACTGAACTGCAGAAGGTACACAAAGCTGGTAACTAGAGCGCGCGCCTCACCCCTATTTTTTCTTACATCTAATGTTATCTATATGATATGGTGCCCCTGAGTCACTTACTACATGGGTTAATCTACTCAACCATTTAAACTTCGTTGGTATGATCTTAGGTCAAACATACAAACCAAAAACCTCGCTTTTTCAGTGACAGGGCATTTCAAGGAACACTGACATCAAATTTCACAAATTTGCTTTCAAGTTCTAGAAGTGATCATGAAGTATGTGTCACATGAAGTTCTTCACAAGAAGTTGGATAGCTTGGAGTCATTCCGGATAAAATGAATTGACCTGATGCCGTTGCACCAGGTGGCATGAATGAGGGCTGCAATGTTCTGTTATCTTTAACTAAACAATTCAAAGTGGGCACTATGTAAATTTGCTCTATTTATTTCAGTTTATAAATGTAACGGTTTGTATATATTTAGTATTTTCCTTTTATTAATACTTTTTGGTAATTAAATATGTTCGGTAACCTGTAATAAATTGCCACAAAAATTTGATTGATTTCAAAGGTAGACCTGCCCTGAATATTTTGCCTTGTTACTTTCTTTATGTTATTCATGATTATGATAATGTGGTGCTTGCCCCCACCATGTACATGTTCGGTTTATTTATTTACTTTTCATGCAATGACGTTGTCGCACGTTGTATGTCTACCATGACATCATTGAATCTTCCACACATTATTGCCATTACCTGACAGCTTTCTCGTTTGTTAAATGGAACTTTTCTGAATGCTGATTTTCCACACGGAACAGGGTTTAAGTTTTTGTTTCTTCTACATTGAATTGCTTGTATGATTATTTATTTTGCAGGTGCATACTTTTATGTATTATTTTGTTGAAAATAATTACAGTTATAATTTATTTTTTAAAATTCTATTGAAATGTGTTGGTTTATCCTTATTCTTATCATCATTACTTCTAGATGTTATTTATGTTGTTCAGGAACACAGATATGGAAAATGTATTTTAGCACATAAATAACACTGTGGTGCAAATGTTAGATTACCTATATGACTTACTATTTTTGACCTGCTTTTTTTCATTTTCTTGTACCTTTCCCTCTACTTTCTTTTGGATTGCCTTCTTTTCACATTTTGCCCTGACAACAGACTTTGTAGGCGAAGCATTGGCGTTTATTAAATCTGATCACATAAGCACTTGATTTTAATCACATTTGTTGTATTTTTGATGATTTCTGTAAGGATTGTGTTTGAACTGAAGTAGCATTTTCACACCATAGTGAGAGCACACAGTTCCCTGGAAGCTTCCCAGGATTAGTATGTATATATAGAATGAGGGGACTACTACTCCACAACATTAAAAGAGCTTAGACATTCCTGGCACCCCTGAACTCAGAAAGTTGTTCCAGCTTGTATTAGGCATTCAAAGGCTCAGTGATCACTTTCTGAAAATCTATTGTCTTTCCTGGTTGGAACCAGCAGAAGGATTTCATAGGTGGAGGTCAGAGAATGCAGTGATACAGTTGTGGGTTTCCTTGGGATCCAGCCCTCTTGAGTAGAAGGTGGTTGTTCAAATGATTTAACACTATTTTACCAAATAGGTTTCTGAGGGTTAAAGCAGGGCAACATGTCAAAAAATTCCTTTTCATGTGCATGAAGCCTCATCCCACGTTGATGCCTCGATAAGAATACCTCCATTATTTGAGCCCACCAACCCAGGAAATGCTGATTCGCAACATTTGGCAACCCTCAGGGACTGCTGTGTTACAGCTTTTACTGAATAGATCATATTATACAAGTAGTCTTGTTTAAAGATAGAACCCATGCCTTACAGCTCATCACTTCAAATGTATCTTGATAACTGAAAGAAATGTCATCTCAAAAACAACTCCTGATTTCCATCTAAGTCATTTACCATTCTGTAACCTCTCCTTGTGTTACGCCCCTTAACAATCTCATTCATGAGGCCTAAAACCTAAGGCCAAACATCTGCTTACTATATTTCAAATATTTTCTTGTTGATTGTTAACCAAGCTCATTCTAGCATGCATCTCCTCTCTTAACTTATTTGGTCAATCTAATTACGCTAGAACATGAAAAAACTCAGTCATAGTCATACCATCTTTCTGGATCATCTCCGGTTAAGAGGAATGTACTACTAGCCTATTTTTCTTTGATTGGTATTTCAAATAATTTCTCAAATACGAAAAGGCTTGCAAAAATGACACTTCGTCACTAGAAACAGAAAAAAGAATTTTGGAAAATGTAACCTGTGTTAAAATGTTCAGACTTGTCAAGAAATTTGCCAGAAGATTGCGGTTCTTATTGTGAAACAATTAGCATATTCAACACTAGGATTTCCAGATCTTTTACTTGTGAATCTACTCTTAAACACGCGTTAGATGTCTGAAATAAATTACTCTCCAACATTTACCTTTTCTTCTAAATAAATAATTCTTCATGTTCTGTGAAGTGTTAACACTGATCTCGTCAGTGATCTCAAATTCATTTATTAAACTTTAAACAAATAATAAATATGTTCAAATTATGAAAAAGACATACACGCCTATTAACAATACAAAAAATACTATCGTTATAAAGTTGTGAAACAATATTTTAGAGCAGTTGGACAATTCATATAAACAGTCAATACAACAATTCATAACATCTAGTATAACACAAAGACAAAGCAGAGAGCTTATGTGCATAAATGCAAACACCTTCCTGATTTCCTTGTGCTCTATTTCTGTATGCTCTACTCTACTCATTTTGATGACTGGCTAGACTCATTTCAGCCTCATCTTCTTCCAGACAAAACAGGACTTCACTACTTCAAAATGTATATAAATAAATATGTTAAATCACCTCAGGCACCTAGGGGGTCATTTTAATCACCACTGTAACGTTGATGAAAGGAGTAAAAACCTTGTGTAAGTCTTATACTCCCTCCATTAATGTCAGAGCTAATTTTAAAGCATTTGTATGACAGAGAGGAGGGGCTGAAGGTAACTTGCATTTCTGCCACCTCCTTACTCTCCACTATACAAATGCTCCAGCATGTGTGCTGGCATTGATTTTCATGCCGGAGCAAATGCTGGAGCATAAAGCATGCAGCCCCAATAGCGATTCATTGTATATGCTGACTGTAATGCATAGATGGTAGGCAGCATGCACAATTAGAATTAAAACCTGCCCAACAAGCATGATAATTGTTATTACGTGGCGAGACTGGCATTTCGATGCAGCCACTCTAGCTAATACTTTGACATTTCATTTTTTACTGTGCATTGCATTTATGATAAAGCAAGCAAGATGTTTTATTATGATGCTAAACTGGCATTTTGGTGCATCCAGTCTAGCTATTCTTTACTATGGCATTGCATTTTCTTACTGGACATTCCATGATAAAGCAAGCATGATTTGAGCTATTGTGTGGCTAGACTGGCATTTTGGTGCAGCCAGTTTGGGCATGTTTTCATACTGTGATATCGGAATACTACTATGTATTGGCAGAACCAGCATGGACATGTTTTCTTAAAGTATCATTACTGTTTCTATGCAAAAGCAAACATGAGTTTATTGTTATGTGGGAGCAATGGTGTACATTGGTGCAGCCAGCATGCCAATATATGGGGACAACCAGAAAGAAAATGTCTTTATACTGGCACATATTGTAGGCGCAGGCATCATGAAAATGTGCTTGGAAATGCTCCTTTGCACTGTTGTTGACTTGCATCTATTGAATTCTTTCATGAGGTGTACCCTACAAAACCAGCAAATGGTATGGGTTTTCACCAAATGTTTCACTTAAAATGTGCTGTAAAATGCACCATGCTAACTAATTATTCAAAACATTTTCTCTGGGGGAGAACCACCCCAAACTGGATAGGTTTAATATAATGCTGAGCCTCTATTGCAGAGATGTTTGGCATGGCATCTTTATAGCTGCAGCGCATTTGCACTTCTTCGCTTCTGCACCTAAAATAAATGTTGGCGAACCAACCCACAGAAGTAACCTTCTCTTGATACTCTATATCAATATTTCTCACAGATCCATCGTTTTTCTACCAACTCCCACACCTGGCGCAATCAACGCTTTAGAAATTGATATGGGATGTACGCAACTAATTATTTCTAGATGGATTGATGCAGGCAGAACGTTTCTGTAAGTCTCATCATTAATCCCCAAATCAGAAGTTAGAAAATTCAAGCTCCTAAGATTGAAAGGCCTGATTCGACATTACTCAAGGACAAATTCCAATTAGGCAATAGTCCCCTTATTAAGTTACCAAATTGTATTTCAAGCAACTCGAATGTGTCCTAGTAAAACATGCCTCTTTATATGAGAATTAAGAATTTCAATCATTTCAACAAGCAACGATAAAACGAGGTGAAGATTGTTTATAGGTAAAGTGCCAATATTTGCCACACCACCAACTTCCAATGACACATTTTTTTTCCAGGAATATATCTTCAGTGGAAGCCCACACATGTTAAGAGATCATTATTTCCCCAACTTTTTATATGTGGAAATCCATTTTCAAGTTGGTGAAATTCTTCTGAAGGGCTACCATTCCTTCTGATTCAGGATTATCTATGTTAGAGTCACCGAGAATCAAAGGCACCCCTTTCTCTTCTTCAGGAATAAGCACTATTTATCCACCACTGGAAGTGGTCAGACACAATAATACATTTATGTTTGTATTTGTTTGCTGGTGTGCAGGACATTTTGACCAAAATGAAATGCCGAACATAGACTACAGGGTAAGGTAGCAGAGACAGTCCCAAAGCAGGGTGACTTTTCAAGTTATTGGGCCTCATTCTGAGTATGGCGGTAAGGGATACCAGTCACCGTTAATGAGACCGGTGCCGGTAATCCCTTACCGCCACATTCCGAGTTCCCTTTGCGCCCTCGTCCTTAACGCCTGCTTTTAGCAGGCGTTAGGGACGAGGGCGCAAAGGGGCTTTTTAGACAATAACGGTGACCGTAAAGTACGGTCACCGTTATTTGCAATTTCCCCATTCCCATTGAGTCCTATGGGGGCCCATTTGGCAATGGGGAAGAGCCCTGGGGAATGGGAAATTACCGCCCTGGTCAACTCGCAATAGGGCGGTAATTTCCCATTCCACCAGGGCGGTGCCGGTACGGGTCCAGTGCCGACCAAGGCACTACTACCGCCATTGGTTAGCGCCGGACTCGAAATGAGGTCCATTGTGATCGTATGGATGCTATCATCCCAGTTAGTGAGGGGATAATGAATGGGGAATTGGACTATGGAACAGACATACATATGACAAACATGTGGACCTTCGGTCAGTAATGACACAGGTATAATCTACTATATACATATATATGTGTAACACTTCAAAGAGAGGTGGGTGGTCCAATCAGAAGAAGAGGGTGGAGTGCATTCAGTTGAGTGTGCCACTTTACTGGTTAGCAAGTGGATCTTCAGACAGGGGACATTGTAGGGGCCTGCAGTGTGAAGGGGAATAAGGAGTAAGAGGAGGCACTAAAGACCTGTGAGACACATGAGGCTTAGGCTGGATATGAAGAGTAGAGGGGGATGGAGGTAGCAAGGTAGTGGGGGTTAGGGGAGCAGGAACTTGAAGAGTGAGTGATTTTCAGACACATCCATCTGGGATGATAGTGGTGTGCTCCAATGGGAGGGTATCTTGGTAGGTGATAGAGAGTGCATGTAGATAAATTGATGAGAGTAAAAGAGTAGAGGGTATGGCATATCAGGCGGTTTAAATAATGGTTAGGTTTGCCAAGCCTCAGAGTACAGATCTGTTTTTTTTCTGACATGTGAGCGTAACTGCCTGATGTTTAGTAGTTTAGTCATGGCCATGGTAGCGATAGCTATAATGAAATTACTGAGTTTGAGATTGCTGTTGAAGAGGACCCCAATGTTTCAAACCACTGGTAATGAAGTAAGCAGGTCCGGAGGAAAGACTATATGGGATGGGAGGGTGGGATTGGAATTGGATGTTCTGAAAAAGGTGACTTCGGTCTTGAAGGATATTAGCATCAGACAGTGCAGAGCCATACTGAAATGGCCGAGAGCCTCCTGGTGACACATTCTAACATGTCAGGCCTGAAGGAAGAAAAGGAGAACAAGTTAAGGGTATTGTCATATAATATTTG